>NC_064290.1:27309999-27366971 GCF_019186545.1 Solanum stenotomum | reverse complement strand
TAAACAAAGTTGAGGCGCTGATAAGAAGGAAGTATCCGCTAAAGTACGATGCTAGTAGTGACAGGAAAACATGATAGACAGATAATCTAGTTCATAATAATCTAATATGAATTTAATCGATTATGAATATGATAGGAAGGAATAATTGAAAAACCTCGCATAACAACAAACATGACTACATACGTGCATGATGAAATGATAAAAAACTATGAAACTTTAATCTTATATATACTTAACGGTATAGAAATAATTGAATTAAGAAGAATAATATGGGAAAAAATATTTAATGATTACGAATCAAAAGATATATTAAATCAGCAATGGTATGAAATAAACCTACAGGATTTAGACTTCGAAAGAATAGAATGGTATGATTTAGAAATAAATTCAGATTAAAATGAACTGCGAATATTTACAATATTGGATAGAATCTATGGAAGATATAAAACTATTAGAACAATTAATGGAGGAAAATTTATATATGTACCAAAGAACCCAAGATATGTTATATCTAGAATATATCATAAATAATATTAAAGAAATATACAGATTAAAACAACTATCGGAAGAATATTACAATAAATATTATTACATATTACTATGAATTCAGCACTACCAAAAAATAATATTAAAGAGATATCAAGATTAAGACACTTAGTAAAAAGATATTATAATAAAATCTTAAAAATAAGTTACTCACCTACCACACTACCATCTATCACACTATCACTTTCATGAATTCACTAACTACCAGTTCCGCTTCGAAAATGTGAGAAAAAATAGGGAATAGGAATAACAGGACGTAGTTAGTGCAAGTGTGGTTCGATTCGTGAGGATGGGGATGTGGGGTATAATTTCCAAGTTAGGAACTTTTCATATTATTTTCATTTTTTTCTATTTTGTCTTCTCTAAATAAAGGATAATTTTAAATTCATTTTTAAAGATAGAAATGCTTAAATTAGACATTAATTTATTTGATTGTTCACATATTTTAATTTTCACATATTTTTTTCAAAATAATTAACATTTTAATATGTACTATAATTTTTATAGTTTTATTTCAAGAATTCAAACTTTTAAAAGTATTTTCAGTTTTAATAGAAAAATGAAAAGGTACGTGGGTTTATTAGTTTTTTTTAATATATATATATATATATATATATATATATTTAAACTTGATCTTTTTAAAAGAAGCAATCTCGATGAGTCGATGTAAGATAGGATAAGTTTTAACTTCATGTACTACAATAACCAATTACAAAAACCGTAAAATTCAAATTTATTAAAAAAAATATTAATCTAAACTAATTCTAACACATGTCTGAGTAACTTCCCATTCTCTACAATTAGGGGTGTTCCGGGTTCGGTTTGAATCGGTTATTGAAGGAAAAATTACAATAATATACATTTTAAGACCATAATTTACATAATATTATTTTAATCTTTTTATTTACAACCATAAAATTTTAATTACAAACATGACAATTTATTAAAAAATAATAATATACATGATTTAAAATAATCTACCCGATTTAAGTACTATTTTTTGGTTAGTGAGCTGATTTTTTGGGACTCATATTTTCGTGTTATTTTATTTACTTTTTAGAATCCCAATTAGAATTGTATTTTGATACGTTCCTTTAATAAATATCTCACTTTCTCTCCCTTATTAACCTTCACACGAATGAATACCATTGTTGCACTCATATTTTCATCGATATTAATGCATTGTTACTCCACTTTTCATCTTTTTCTATTTTTCATCCTTTTCAATGTGCACTGATTACTCCTCTGTTTCTTGATTAACAAATTCCTTTAAACTTTTTGTTTCTTTTCGAAAGATCATCTGTTACAACACAAAATTGTTCTTGCTTCTTGAAAAAATCGATTATGGCTACTCCCCAAAAGAGTCCTTGTTTGATGAAGAACAATACCAATATAATGTCACCAGTCCGATTCTATATTCAACACCAATTTTTTAGTTGATTCCTTTCACCCCTTCTCCCAAAAGTAATTCTAAAAATAGGTAATCCATACGGTAAAGAGAAAGAAGATACTGTAAAATCTAGCATTGTTAAACCCAAAAATGGAGGAAAAAAGGGTAAATAGAAAGTCTTTATGAATGTTGAGTACCTTCATGATAGAGATTTTGAAGACGATATACCAATTGCAAAAGGATGAATCCGTCTGAACAAAGTCACCAAATCAAAATCACAAAAAATTACCAGAGTACATTTTTTCCCCAAATTTTTTATACTCTTTGGTTTTTTATTCTAAGCATGCATAATATATTTTAGTTTTTATTTTTGTAGAAATGTGGTGTGGATGATGGGAAAACAAAAGTCGTTAAACGTGATAAGACGAAAAGGACAAATTTATCCAAGGTATGTTATATTTTATTTTTCTGTTTGAAAAAATAATTTGTTTGTTTTTTTTTTCTTGTACTACTTAATGTTCATTTTATATTTTAAGTTATTTTTTAATTTTGCAAGTGATTTACTTGTTTGCTGATATAGAATTGCATATATTAGTTGTTTTTATTTGTTCAAATTATATACGGAATTTGATTATATAATTATATAAATGTGTTATTGTTATTTGTACAAATGATGTACCAGGGCCGACTCAACAAGATTGGAGGCCTAAAGCCAAACCTTAAAGAGGGGCCCGAATATTTATTTTTTAATTCTTTTTTTTCAAAAAAATAATAATCATGTATATATTTATTTAAAATATATTTTTCTAGCCTTTGTAGATGTGAAGTCATTAATTACTTTTTTCTAATCGATTTGTTTTAGTAATTCCTTTTCAATTGATAATATAGCTAATGCATTCAATCTCACATTGTTGATCTTAGATAAGATTTTATCAATTTTAATTTCGAAAAACTTCTTTCGGCGGAGGCAATAGTTAATTATAGGAATTGTTAACATTATTCTATAAGCAATATATGCATTAGGAAAAGAAACAAGTCTTTTTATTTGATTGAGTATTTCCATTAAATCATTATCTTCTACTTGTATTATTTCTCTTAATAATAACTAAAACGAGAATATATATACTTACTAACTAAGAATATCAACAATAACAAAATTTCAAGAAAAATTATAAAATAAAGTTAGAATAATAAAACCTGGCTCACGAATTTGATAAGTTGTTATAACAATATTGAAATAGTGTTGTG
Source organism: Solanum stenotomum (assembly GCF_019186545.1). Classification (NCBI taxonomy): domain Eukaryota; kingdom Viridiplantae; phylum Streptophyta; class Magnoliopsida; order Solanales; family Solanaceae; genus Solanum; species Solanum stenotomum. Next base: position 27,363,787 of record NC_064290.1, on the reverse strand, counting down.
TTCCTTCAATATAATGATTGCTTGCTGCACTTCTTAAAATTTTGAAGAAGACACTCAAAAGCAAATTTTGTTCTTTTATAACTTTTAAGCAACAGTAAATCATTTTTTAGGAGAGAGTTCAATATTGATAATAAAAATAATAAAATAGAGAATAAAAAAGATGAGTATGAGGTAAATAATAACATAAGGTCAAACTTTTAGGAGATAAATAAGGAAACACAATTTTCCACTTAAGAAAATTATTTTCAAAAAATGTTTCATTCCCTTAGAAAAGTGGGGAAAACTAATGGTTATTTTTTTTTTATACTTCTTACAAGTTTTTTGTGAATTTGAAAATACATATAATTTTAAGTAATATGAACAAGTATTTTTTTAAAAATTGGGGCCCCCAAAAAAGCTGGGGGTCCAAGCAATGGTTTTAGTGGCCTAGTGGTTAAGACGACCCTAAGATGTACATACTATGTTGTATATAAAATGATATAAATTATGATTTAGAATGAGATTTGTAGTTATGTATGTATTCTAAGTGACAATCACATTTTACAGTTTCCATAGCTCTATTTGTAGTTCTTTGACTTAAATGAATTATTTACTTTTTCTAAAAAAAAAATGATAGACAAAGAAGAAACAATCACGTTGGTGTTCCTACGTCAATGTTATGTGTTCAACGAGATCACTGAATGTCTTTTCAAAGTCAACATGCTTCACTTATTTAAGAAATTCTCTTTTAAATATCTATTTGATTTGCCTCCGATAAAGGTTCAACCCCAACTCATCAGATGCTTGATGTATGCTGAGACCAGAAATGATTGCGACGATATATTCATCGTCAATTTGAACGGTAAAGATCTGCATTTTGGCACGCGATGTAACTGATTTCAAATGTAAGGGACAAACATAATTTATTTTGACTCCGACGGTCCATCAAAGCTTATGAGTTTGTACTTCCCTAATTTTTCTGATAAAGTTCATAAGGCTGATCTAATTACAAGGAAAAAGGGTTGATTAAGGATGAAGATATTTTCAACATGACCATTCTTTACTTTATAAGTACATTCATTCTTTCATCTCCACCAAACCTTTCTTATGTTCCAAAAGATCATTTTTATTTGGTGGAAAGTGGTCAATACAGTAGTTATCCATGGGGTAACTTGTCCTTTTATGATTTATTAAATTCGATATCGCATCAATTGGATAATGACCCTGAACTACCCTATGTAAAATTCTTTGGATTTCCACTTCCATTGTAAGTTTGGTTTTGCGAAATTGCCAACAAAGTTGATCAGTGTAGCATCCCGCTATTTGAAAGAACTAGAATTAGAAAGAAGCCATTTTTGGAAATAATTAAATTTGGAAAGTTAGACAAACTTAAGCTAAGTATGAGTTTTGAGTCAACTTTAAATGACCACAACTCCTAGCTCAGGATGAGTTAGGTCTTCTACAAGATACTGTAGGAAATATCTTTGAATTATCTTTCCAACGCCGCTGAGTTTGCGCGATTTCGAGTTTGTATATGGGAGATATGCCCATTTGAAGTTGGACTGTCTAGATAAGGAAAGTCAAAACCAGATTTTAGAAGGATATTATGGTCTTTTCCCTACCCAATTATTGAATTTCATTTTTGGTAATTAAGTTGGGGTCTAAACTGATTTGGTTTAGTTTATGCTTCATCAAAAAGAGTTAGGGTTTTGAGAGAAGAGAAAAGAAAAGGAGAAAAGAGGAGAACAAGCAAGGATTCGTTGATTTCTTGAGGAATTGAGTGCGGATTTCACCAAAGATTCAATCCTACGAGGTATGTGAGTTCACATAGCGTTGGGTTCATTCACCCACTCGCCAAACATATTTGTTTCAGTATGATTTTCGTCGTTAAAGATTGAGACTTTGATGTTCTTGAATTTGGGATGAGAATAAGGAGTTCTTGAGAGTTTAAAGTCGATTGTTAGAGTTGTTTTGAGTTAGATTCTTTTGTACATGTGCTGGGTATCTGAATCTAAAGAGAATTTGAGAAAAGGAATTGAATTTAGGCAAATTGGGGATAGAAAACGAAGAAGGAGAAAGTCGAGCAAATCTGGTGCCCCAATCCGCATTGCAGACTTACCCAACTATTTCACAAAATTTTCCTCCGCGTCGCGAAGTGGTCACGAACCATTCTGCCTCAAAATTTATTTCACGACCAAATATTAAAATACCTCTCCGCATCGCAGACTTGCTTCCAAACAGTGATTTCTTGATCGTTTCTCATGTTTAACTATCTAAAAACACTTCTAAACATCATTAGATCTTTCCTATCACAAATCACCACTCTTGTATCCATAAATTCAAATTCAAGAAAAGTTAAGAGCCAAGTCAAGAGAAGTTCTTAGAGTCTTCCAAAAGTCTTTTATAAATGTTTTAACTTTGTTTTAAAACTTAAGTTTTGAGTTGAGTAAAGAGTAAAGATTGAAGTTTCATTTCTTCAAAAGAGTATATCAGGACTATGTATTCTCAACGAGTAAAATATTTTCACATTTAATCAAGAAATGAAACTTTGATTTCCACAGAGCCTTTGAGCTAGTGTTCAGTAAAGAGTAAATGCTTTCACAATTAAGCAAGAGAGAAAACTTTATTTTTCAAGAGAGCCTTTGAGCTAAGTTTTGCGCAATTATCTCAAACCACATAAATGAGTTATGTTTTTAAGCATATGAGCTACTATATTTTGGGAGTAGTATTGAGCACCGATATGGGTGAGAGTTCAGACAACTCTGAGCCCCTATAAATCATGTAGCCATCATGGGTAGAAAAGGGTCATACTTTTTAGATGATTCCTTAGTGCTTTTTAGCATAGCTTAGTAGATCCACTTAGTAGTTAGGTTCTATGCCCTTGGCAAGGTATATGACGGCCCTGGCAGCGTTAGGCAAAATGTTGTATCATCACATAACTCTTAAGTGATGGTTGTCGGTCAGAGAAACTCCCACAACAGTGTTTTGTATTCTTATATACACAGAATTCGTTGTAATTTTTTATACATCCAGAGTTTATATTGTATCTTTATATACACACAGAGTTATCATTGACTTTCTAAATACTCAGAGTTTTTATCCATGTTTTAAAAGCTTTTCTTTATATTGCATTTATTTTATTGCTTTATATTGAAATGAGTTAAGTTGAGTTGAGTCCCAGGTATGTTCTTTCAGTTCCTTTCAAGCTTATGTCTTGTTTAAGAATTCCCCTCGCATGCTCGTACATTCAATGTACTAATGCCATTTGACCTGCATCGTTGTTATGATGCAGATACAGGTAACCAGGATCAGCATCCAGCGCTTCGTTGATCTAGTAGAGTATTCAGAGTCATTTGGTGAGCCTCTTTACTTTCCGGAGGACCCCTATTTATATTGCTTTAGTAGTTTGCAGTTGTTAGGATGATCGGGGGTCTTGTCCCGACATCCATCTCAGTTATTAGAGGCTTCATAGACGGTTAGTTAGTTCATTTTTCATTATCCTGTTATTGGCTTATGTTGAACTTTGAGTTGCCACTTTGGCTAAGTCGAATGTTATTTAATACATTCTAAGTTATCTATTGAGTAGTTCAATTTACTTTTTAAAGTATTTTATCATGGTAAGTCTTCCGCTAAGAGTTAAGCTAGGTCAAGGGTTTTCTTGGGGCCAACAACGGTTCTCGAGTGCCAGCCCTGGGGTGTAGGCTCGGGGCGTGACAAACTTGGTATCAGAGCATAGAGTTCAAGAGTCCTAGGGAGTCTATGAAGCCGTGTCTATAGAGTCCTAGTTATCGGTGTGAAGCGCGCCACATCTATAATTAGGAGGCTGCACCATTTAGGAATTTCTTCACTTCTTTCGTACTCATTTCGTGTGATAGAGTTATCTCTATAAAAGTTTCTTCTAATTCGTGCTTGCGCGTGTCTTTCAAATCATGCATCCTAATTAACGTTTCAAGGACATTTCATCCAATTCTAAGTGTCAACGATCGCTAGTCAGTATAAAACCTAACTAAATGAGTTTAGGTCGAATCCCACAGGGAGCGGTAAGTGGTTGAGATTCAATAGTAAAGTGTGAACATGGTCAAATCCCTCATAGGAATAAAGATTATCGAATAAAGAGATTATTCAAATCAGGGGGTGACACGAAAGTCAAATGGGGGGTTTTGGTTTGAAATTATCAACTACAAACAACAATAAACAATACAAATTAACAACGGTGAGACAGGTTCTTGGGATGTGATTCGATTATAGGATAATATAGACAAATGGGTAATTGCACTTACTATAAAATAGCTAAATATCAGTGAGTAAACTAGACTATATATAGAGGAGGTAAACATTCTCTCGAACAATTTACCCCGAATCAAGTCGATTTCTCTCGAACATCAACAAGCATGCAAAATAAGAACAGCCTACACCTTATTCCATTCACTCTCTCGAGCTGAATGTGTGGAAAAATGTTTAGGATTCACTCTCTCGAGCTGAACCCACGACAACCAATACCCACAGACCATCAATCAAACACATTAGTTCTAAAACCTCTCTCTCTCGAGCAAGCCAAGAACACAAAAGTAGAACTGTATTTGCAACTACAATTCTTAAATTAAACCACAATTATTGATTGAACTCACTTCTAAATAGCATTTAATCTAACAATTAGCAATACCCATAAACTAAATCAGCCCATAATCATATAATCACACCCCAAGAATTTGGGGTTTTAGCTAGACATCATAAAAAGATAAAAGTTGTTACCAAATTGAGTTTCCATCAACTGGGTAAGATTGATTTCGTCTTTACAGTGGTCCAATTCAAAGAATCTCAAAGACCCACTTCAAATTTCTCAAAAGTGAAAAACTTCAATTCTTCAAAGCTAAAGGAAAACTAGAGAAAACTTGTCTCATAGTTCAAAACTTAGTAAAAGATTGTTCTAAAGAGTAATTGATACTAAACTAAATGTTCAAAAATGTATTTATAGTCGCCAAAAATGTGCTGCGAAGTGTCACTCGGTGAAGTAAGTCGGGCTCGCCCAACCACTCGGCGATCCGCCCTTTGGTCATTTCCATCGCCTCTCTGCCTAGGCCTTCAGCATCCTCCAGGTAGGTAACTTTGGGCGATCCAACACTGCATCGCGGAACCACTAGGCGATCTACCGACTTGGTTCTTTCCTTCAGGGCTTGGCACTCTGGAACTTTAGGTGGTCAAGTAGCCATTCGGCGACTCGCCAAGTGGATTCGTCGACTCGCCAAGTGGACTTGGCGATCACCATGCTTGCTTTTCTTCATTCTTTCAGCTTGCTTCGTTCCTTTTTGCAAATCAGTGTCCTTGTTTTGTTCCTGAATCTCTATACCTAGAAATCATCAGTTATTGCCACAAAATAAGCATTTGAGGACACTAATTCTATATAAATAAAGCCCTAAATGAGTCCAAATCTCGGACTCATCAACACCCCCAACTTAAACTTTTGTTTGTCCTCAAGTAAAACCCAAGTTCATCAGTCCAAAAAGGATGTGTCAAACAGTGCTACACAAGACTCAATCATGAATGCACACAACAAGACTCAAATTACTCATGCAAGGATCAATTGTGCACTCAAAGATTCAAGTTGTGACTCACCATTATCAAAGATTCTCAAATTCACAATACTTGTTTCAAATGCAAGTTCAAGCTCAACAAAGGTATTCCAATGCCCTCACACAAATATGATTCCATATTCACACCCAATTGTTCAACACTTTATAGCTCCGGAATCACATACAACTCTCACACTCACAAAGATGAACACATGCATGACTTTACCCATAGGTTTGCCATTATTTTCCAATCAACATTCGCTTCAGCTCACTCAAGATCAAAAAGGTCTTTTCAAGGCTTGTAACAGGGTTGAGTGCAAATGTATGGTCATTTAGGCTCGGTGGTTGCTATCCTCATGAAATGTGGTATGAACATCACTTTCTTTCCTTTTCTTCAACATTCTCATTAATGCTCAAATTCACCCCATTATTCACTTTTCATGGAATACCGGACTCCCCATTTCTTTTGCAACTTTCACAACTTTATTCCACAACTTTTTCATTCTTTTTCTTTTTCATTCTTCTTTTGTCTTTTTTTTGTATGGAGGGGTTCCATATTTTTCAAAACCATGGATCAAAGGGGGATTTCTTTGCATTTCTTGATTTACCTTCTCCTTTCACCACACCCCCAACTTAGGCTTTTGGCCTAAGTTGGCTATTCAAACAAACCACACTTCATGAGGAATATGGGTGAATGGATAAAGAGGGGTTACAATTGCATCAAGTTTCTTCCAAGAAAAGAACAAGGCTCAAAAAGGGAGTTCAAGCAAGATTAACACACTCACAAGGTTGGCCACAAAAGAGGTATATTGTCAAATTGTTTCACTCTTAACACCTGTTGCCTAAGATCATTTCAAGAGCTTGCATCACTTAGTCAACCGGACCAACGGGGCAAATTCTAGGTGTCATCACATAAGGTTCACGGTAAGCTCATCACACAAGGAATTGGCACCAATATCAAATAAGACTCCACACTTTTGCTAGTGTGCAATGTTCATCACAAAAGACTATTCGATAACCGGCTAGTTACAACGAGATGCAAAAAGTTCACATATTATCTATGCAACTTTATTTAGCATCATCGTAGCCGTACATTCATTTTTGTTCGATTAAGAGCACTATTCAATTCATCGGTATTGATCATAACCGATACTCAAATTTTAAAAAAACAACCATAATCAAACAAAATAAGAGTTGGCAAAAATTTTCAGAAGGGTCAAAAACCATTTGCAATCTCAAACATCCACAAAACAGTGTCAAAACACAATTTACAGCACAAAAACCCAATATATAAACAAAAATGATAATCACAAGAGGTAGGTATGGAAATACCTCACCCCACCACAAATAAAAAGTAATTTGTCCTCAAATGCAACAAAATACTAAAAAGTCAATAAAGATGACAGAGAGGGAGGTAACGAAGGGTCCTGCCTACACAATCACTCCATCTGCTAGGGCATCAGTTCTCGGTGCAATAACAACACTACTAGCTCCACTAGGGTCAGCCATGGGTGTGTCTGCCAATGAGATTTGCACTACAGGATCTACCATGGCCTCCTCAATCACTGTAAGGCCCTCGTAAGAAGCCTCCTCATCAACACCAAGCTACTCCTCATCAGTCACAGCTTCGGACTCCTCAGCAGCTACCTCCTCAACTCGAGCATCATCCCCGGTGGTAGCCGGAGGCACATCTGTATTAACTGGCATGTTTGGGATCTCCATAGTCCTAAAAATTATGGACATATATGTGGACTTCAGCTGGTCCACATCCTTCCTCAGCTCAACAATGGCGGCCTTTAGAGTCATCACCTCATCAGTGTCCCCTTGTCGACTCTCACAAGTCTTTACTTTCGCTGTAAGAGTGTCAATAGATGCTCGGAGGATTAATGTTTCATGGACACTTCATCCAATTCTAAGTGGCAACGATCGCTAGTCAGTACAAAACCCATCTAAATGAGTTGGGGTCGAATCCTAAAGGGAGAGGTACGTGTTTGAGATTCAATAGTAAAGTGTGAACATGGTCAAATTAGTCATAGGAATAGAAATTATCAAATAAAGACATTATTCAAATCAGGGGGTGAAACGAATGTCAAATAGGGAGGTTTTGGTTTGAAATTATCAACTATAAACAACAATAAATAATACAAATTAACAATGGTGAGACGGGTTCTTGGGATGTGATTCAATTATAGGCTAATATAGACAAATGGGTAATTGCTCTTATTATAAAATAGCTAATTATTAGTGAGTAAGCTAGACCATAGAGGAGGTAAACTTTCTCTCGAATAATTTACCCCGAATCAAGTCGATTTCTCTCGAACATCAAGAAGCATGCAAAATAAGAACAACCTATACCTTAGTCCATTCACTCTTTCTAGCTGAATGTGTGGAAAAAGATTTAAGTTTCACTCTCTCGAGCTGAACCCATGACAACCCAATACCCACAAACCATCAATCAAACACCTTAGTTCTAAAACCTCTCTCTCGAGCAAGCTAAGAACACAAAGGTAGAATTGTATTTGCAACTACAATTCTTAAATTAAACCACAATTATTGATTGAACTCACTTCAAAAGGAAAACTAGAGAAAACTTGTCTCACAGTTCAAACCTTAATAAAAATCTATTCTAAAGAGTAATTGATACTAAACTAAATGTTCAAAAATGTATTTAAAGTCGCCAAAAATGTGTTGCGAAGAGTCACTCGATGAAGTAAGTAGGGCTCGCCGAACTACTCGGTGATCCACCCTTTGTTCATTTCTATCGCCTCTTTGCCTTGACCTTCAACATCTTCAAGGTTTGTAACTTTGGGTGATCCAACATTGCATCACGGAACAACTTGGCGATCCACCGACTGCTTCTTTCTCTCGCCAAGTTAGTTATTTCCTTCAGGGCTTGGCACACTGGAACTTTAGGTGGTCAAGTAGCCATTCGGCGACTCGCCAAGTGGACTTGACGATCACCAGGCTTGCTTTTCTTCATTCTTTCAGCTTGCGTCGTTCTTTTTTGCTAATTAGTGTCCTTGCTTTGTCCTTCAATCCCTATACCTAGAAATCAAGGGTTTTACATAAGTTATTGGCACAAAATAAGTATTTGAGGACACTAAATATATATAAATAAGTCCCTAAATAAGTCCAAATCTCTGACTCATCACCTCCATGAAGAGCTTTCAAAGGTCGTCCCGTTAGAACGAATGTTGAACCACAGGAATAAGGGGTACCTAATGCACCAGAAGTGCAATCGCAATGAGAGGTCACCAATGTTGAATTCTGTGAAGCTATCCGTATGCAAAGTCAAGTTGTGACCAATCAAGTTGGATAGAGAGAGAATCAACAGGAAGGGTTTGATACTTCAAGGATCTATGAGTTCCTAAGGATGAATCCTCCAAGCTTCACTGGTTCAAGTGTCACAGAGGATCCGGAGAACTTTGTTGAAGAGCTTCAGAAAGTTTTTGAGGTAATGCATGTTGTCGATGTTGAGAGAGTAGAACTAGCTGCATATCAACTAAAGAGTGTTGCTAGGATATGGTTCGATCAACGAAAGAAGAACATGGTTGAAGGTGCACCACTTGTGAGTTGGGCTTGTTTTGAGGAGGCCTTCTTAGGGGTTTATTTCCCCGAGAACTGAGAGAGGCAAAGGTACGAGATTTTCTTACCCTTAAGCAGGAATCTATGAGTGTTCATGAGTACAGTTTAAAGTTCACACAAGTTTCCCACTATGCTCCATAGATGGTTGTTGACATGAGGAGCAGGTTGAGTTTATTTGTTGCTGGGTTGTCTCGTCTATCAAACAAGGAAGGCAAGGCAGCTATGCTGACAGGGGATATGGACATAACAAGGCTAATGATACATGTGCAACAAGTTGAGGAGGATAAGCTGAGGGATAGAAAAGATTTTAAGAATAAGAGGGCTAAGACAACACGGAACGAGTTTGGGCAGCAAAAGAGCAATGCGAACCGATCTTCCTTCCAACAGAAACAGAAAGGACCTACTCCATCATCTAGTAATGCACCTGCACCAAGAAACAAAGGTGAGTACAGTAGTCAGAATTCACAAAATTTCAGGGCTAGACCTACTCATTTTCAAGGTAGTATGGCACAAAGGGGTATTAAGCTTCCTGCATGTACTAAGTGTGGTAGCACACACTTAGGGTTGTGTCATGATGGCTCTTCTGGTTGTTTCAAGTGTTGCCAGAATGGCTATTTTATGAGAGAGTGTCCAAAGAACAAGCAGGGAAATAGTAATGAGGGCAATAGAGCCCAGTCTTCTTCAGTTGCTCCACCAGATAGAGCTACATCTAGAGAAGCTACTTCAGGGGAAGGCGGAGGAGGAAACCATCTTTATGCCATCACTAGTCGCCAATAGCAAGAGGATTAGCCAGACGTTGTCATTGGTATGATCCAAGTCTTTAACTTTGATGTTTATGCTTTGCTAGATCCAGGAGCGAGTTTATCCTTTGTAACTCCTTATGTTACAATGAATTTTTTATGTTCTTCCTGAGAAACTTAGTGCACCCTTCAGTGTTTCTACACCTGTTGGTGAATCTATCTAGCTGAGAGAGTCTATTATGATTGTACCATTTTCGTCAATCAGAAGAGCACCATGGCTAATTAGTTGAATTAGACATGGTAGATTTTGATGTCCTTCTAGGTATGGATTAGCTTCATGCATGTTATGCCTCAGTAGATTGTAGAACTCGAGTTGTTAAGTTCCAGTTTCCTAGAGAGCCAATTATATAATGGAAGAGTAGTTCAGCACTACCTAAGGGTCATTTTATTTCGTACCTTAAGGCGAGAAAATTAGTTTCCAAGGGGTGTGTCTATCACTTAGTCCAAGTTAATTACTCTAGTGTTGAGGTACCTCTTATTCAGTCAGTTCCAGTAGTAAAAGAGTTTCCCGAAGTCTTTCCAGATGATCTTCCCGGAGTCCCTCTTGAGAGAGATATAGATTTTGGTATAGATATTCTTCCCGATACTCATCTTATATCTATTTCACCATATACGATGGCACCAGCAGAGTTAAAAGAGTTAAAAAAGCAATTGAAAGATCTCCTAAAAAAAGGTTTCATTCGACCAAATGTCTCACCTTGGGGCGCTCCAGTCTTATTTGTGAGGAAGAAGGATGATTCTCTTAGAATGTGTATAGATTATCGTCAGTTGAACAAGGTTACTATCAAAAATAAGTATTCTCTTCCGAGAATTGATGATCTCTTTGATCAACTCAAGGTGCCACTTGTTTCTCTAAGATAGACCTCAAATCTGGCTACAATTAGTTAAGAGTAAAGGAAAGTGATATTCCAAAGACACCTTTCAGGACCCGTTATGGTCATTATGAGTTTCTGGTCATGTCGTTCATTTTAACTAATGCACCTGCAGCGTTCATGGACCTTATGAATAGAGTATTCAAGCCTTATTTAGATATGTTTGTTATCGTGTTCATGGATGACAGTCTAATCTATTCGAGGAATGAGAAAGATCATGCTAGTCATCTCAGAATAGTTCTCCAAACTCTACAGGATAGAGAGTTCAATGTCAATCTCTCTAAGTGTGAGTTTTGGCTTGAGTCTGTGGCATTCTTAGGCCACATTGTTTCCAGTAAGGGAATTAGAGTTGATACCCAGAAGATAGAGGCAGTGCATAATTGGCCTAGACCCACATCTCCAATTGATATTAGGAGTTTCTTGGGGTTGGATGGATATTATAGAAGGTTCGTAGAGGGGTTTTCATCTATTTCATACTATTTGACCAAGTTTACTCAGAAAACAGTGATATTTCAATGGTCTGAAGCTTGTTAGAAAAGCTTTCAGGAATTGAAAAAGAGGTTGACTACTGCCCCAACATTGACCTTACCAGAAGGTATGCAAGGCTTTGTTGTATATTCTGATGCGTATAGAATTGGTTTGGGTTGTGTGTTAATGTAGAATGGCAAAGTTATAGCTTATTCCTCCAGACAGTTGGAAGTTCACGAGAAGAACTACACAACCCATGACTTAGAGTTGGCTGTCGTAGTTTTTGCTTTGAAAACATGGCGTCATTATTTGTATAGTGTTCATGTAGATGTATTCATTGATCATAAGAGTCTTCAGTATGTGTTTAGTCAGAAAGAGCTTAATATCAGACAGACAGGTGGTTAGAGTTACTCCAAGATTATGACATGAGTATTCTTTATCACCCAGGTAAGGCTAATGTTGTTGCTGATGCCTTGAGTAGATTACCTATGGGTAGTACTGCCATTTTGAGAAAGATAAGAAAGAGTTAGCAAAAGATGTGCATAGGCTTGCACAATTAAGAGTTTGACTAATAGATTCCACAGAAGGAGGAGTAGTGGTAATGAATGGGGCCGAATCATCATTAGTGTCAGAAGTGAAGGAAAAGAAAGACCAGGATCCCATTTTGCTTGAATTGAAGACAAATGTTCATAAGCAAAAACTAATGACTTTTCAACAAGGGGGAGATGGTGTATTGAGGTATCAAGGTAGGTTGTGTGTACCAAGGGTTGATGGACTCCAAGAGAGGATCATGGAGGAAGTACATAGCTCCAAGTATTCTATCCATCCAAGTTCCACAAAGATGTATCGTGACTTGAGAGAAGTATATTGGTGGAATAATATGAAGAAAAGTATCATTGAGTTCGTTGCTAAATCCCTGAATTTTCAACAAGTTAAAGTAGAGCAGCAAAGGCCCGGTGGTATGGATCAGAATATAGAACTTTCGAAATGGAAGTAGGAGATGATCAATATGGATTTCATCACAGGTTTACCAAGGTCTCGCATGCATCATGATTCTATTTGGGTGTGTTGATAGAATGACGAAATCAACCCACTTTTTATTGATAAAGACTACCTATTCAACAGAAGATTATACTGAGTTGTATATTCAAAAGGTAGTCAGACTTCATGGGGTTCCGATATCGATTATTTCAGATAGAGGAGCACAATTTACTTCACAGTTTTGGAAGTCATTCCAGAAAGGCTTGGGTTCAAATGTGAACTTGAGTACTGCTTTTAATCCTCAGACAGATGGTCAAGCAGAGCGCACTATTCAGAATCTATAAGATATGTTGAGGGCCTACGTGATTGATTTCAAGGGTTATTAGGATGATAACCTACCTCTCATCGATTTTGATTATAACAATAGTTACCACTCTAGCATCCAAATGGCTCCTTATGAAGCTCTTTATGGGAGAAGATTCAGATCTTCTATTGGATGGTTTGAAGTTGGTGAAGTGATGAGTCCACAAATTGGACTCATTTATGGATATATCTTAATAGAAATTGTTTCCTTAAAATGCTTATTTTATCTCAATATCTGATGAAAACCCTTAAGTTTCAGGTATTTGATATTTGAAGGAAAGCATGGACACTACGTCGCAAAAAGGAACGAAGAGGCTGAAAAGAACGAAGAAATGAAGGCCTGAGGATCGCTGAGTCCACTTGGCGAGTCGTCGAAGGGTCTTACTTCACCTTTTGCTCCAGTGCGCTGAACCCTAAAGGAAAGAATCAAGTTAGCAGAAAAAGGGAGCAGTCGGTGCATTGCCGAGAAGTTCCGTGAAGCAGTACCATGTCACCCAATGACCCAGAGCATGACGATACTGAAGGCTGGTGCAACATGGCGATGAACTACACCAAAGGGTGAATTGCCGAGTTGATCTACGATTCTGACTAATGACGCCGAATGATCCGTTGCAGCACAAATCTGTGAAAACTATAAATACTAGTTAGAGTTGTAGGTTTAAGTGTCAAACAATTATTATAATTATCATATGGAATAGTACGTTTTGATATTTTTGCTCTGAGTTTGAAAGGGTTTTGAAGACTTGAAGAAGAATAGGGTTTCATATCCAAGGTATGTAATTGTGATTTCGTTTAGTAGTTGTGGATGAATTTAATGAATTTCTAGTTGCAAATACAAGTTTATTTATGTGTTTTCGGCTTGCTCAAGAGAGAGGTCGTAAAACTAAGACCACTAAATTGATGGCCAGTGTGAGTGGGTCGACATGAGGTTCAGCTCGAGAGAGTAAGCCCTAGTCCCATGTCCACACACTCAGCTCAAGAGAGTTAGTGGGTTAAGGCATAGGATGGTCTTCACGCGGCAAGTGGGTGTCCGAGAGGAATGCATTTGAAATGGAGTAAGTTGCTGGAGAGAGAGCTTATACCCCTTAAAGTCTAGCCTAGTCAAAATTACTCTATGACTCTTCTATCGAAAGCATGTGCCCAATAATCTAGCTTAACTCGTATTCTCGACACATCCCAAGGATCCCCTCTCATTACTTAGAAACCCTTATTTATTTTGTTGTTTTTACCTTACTTGTGACAAAACCCCCCATTGTTAATAGACACTCTTGTGTCCCCCTTTAATTTATAATGTTTTTACTCGTTAATGTCTTTAGCTACGACTAGTTATAACTAAGTTTTATTTTTCTATCAATTCTCAAAACCGCTCTCTTGGGAACGATCCCAACCATTGGTTAGGTTACTAAACTATTGTACGATCGTAGACACTTGCATTGGAAGTTGTGTCTTAATTACACAAACATCAAAATGGCTCCACTGTCAGGGAGTGGTGCTATATGAGAATTTTTAGATTGGTAGAATTGTTGTTCTTCTTAATTGTAGTTTACTCACCTAAATTTTGGTTTTATTTTATTTGCTTGTGTGAATATTTCAAAAATCATAGTGTTAACGGTAGCAATGGTAGCCAGGTGGGCCACCAAGATGACATCGGTAATCTCAACGATGTCCAACAGCCCAACATTAATGACCCCCATCTCGTGGGAGGTGTTGGAGTCATCCGTTTACCCCAACCAAGGGAAATGCAATGTTCCACATAACGAGCACCATGTTGCAACTCTTGCAACTAAAGGGACTTTTCAGTGGATTGGCTCATAAGAATCCTCACGAGCATCTTTGAAACTTCGTAGATGTATGCGGACCATTCTTGTTCAAAAACATCTCTCAGGAGTCAGTTCGATTAAGGTTATTCCCTTTCTCATTGATGGGAGAGGCGTGCAAATGGTTAGCCGAGTTTTCGTGAGAATCCATCACTTCTTAGAAGGAATTGGTAACCACATTTCAAGTGCAATTTTTCCCTCCCTCGAAGATGGTGTCACTTAGGGATAGAATCCAGAGTTTTAAGCATCTGGAAGGAGAACCTCTGCACGAGACTTGGTTGTGGTTCAAAAAGTTGGTGCTACAATGCCCAACCCATGGTTTTCCTGATAGCGTGCTACTTCAGTACTTCTATCGGAGTTTGAACTCGGTAAACAAACGTGTCGCCGACCAACTCTCACTGGGAGGCTTAATGCAGCAGTTGTATGCAGTAGCAGCCCAGCTTTTAGATGTCATGAAAACCATCAAAAGAGCATGGTACACTCGTGAGGACCAAGTCTCTCATCTCACCTTCAAGCTATCCAAGGAGCAAATTGGAAAAGACAATAAGAGAGACCAAAACATGGCCAAAATCATGACGCAACTTGATATTTTATCAAAAAATGTCATAGGGGATGGTGCCCGTGGTATCAACGTTGTGGGGGTTGTGTGTGCTAATCCTGAGGAGATGAAGTTTAAAGCCTTGTATAACGAGAAGGTAAATTTTCTAGCCAACCAAGGCGGTGGCTACCGCTCAAATTTCCCAAGGCAGGGTGGTAACCAAGGTTGGGCTAGAGACGAAGGCTGGAAGGACTGAGATCATGAATGGAGGGACTGAAATCCAAACTGGAAAGATGGGGAGAATGATAGATATGTGCCTCCCCATGAGCGCCAGAAGCCCAAGGACTCGGAAGGTAGTAGGTTTGAGGATATGCTCTCACGTATCCTCAACAAAGTTGAAGGGTCAGAAAAAATGCTAAAAGGCATGAAAGAAAATGTATCTACCCTTAGCCAGACCATCACCTCCCATTCAGTTTCAATCAAACAGTTAGAAATCTAGATGGGTCATTTCTCATCTCACCTAAATCTGAGACAGAAAGGGGGTCTGCCGAGTGATACTATGGCTAACCCCAAGAATGAGGTTTGAAGGTGGACTTGCATTGTGCCACGACATTAAATGAGGCAGTGTTTGTGAGGCAACCTAAAACCATTTATTACTTTCTTTTTGCTTTGATAAAATAATGGTGTGTTGATTGTGCAGATGGAAATGTGGAGAGTGAATGAAAAGTGCAGGTTGGCGAGCAGTAGGCCCAGTCCGCGAGTCGCTGAGTGGTTCGGTGACTCTGACCTAGACCACCGGTAGGCCCAAAACCAATTCATGTTGTGGTCTATAAAACTCGGCGGGATCAAGAAGCTATTGGTGAGTCGCTAACCATATCGGCGACTGCAAGGAAGACCACTGTTTGGACTTTCACGCTAACTGAAGGTCCTATAAAACTCACTTTGTGACTCACCGAGAGGGTTGGCGATCGGAACTAATATCGTTGAATGGATGAAAACTGGACGGTCTTTCAGCCAAAGGTTTAAAAAAATTCAACTTCATTTCCTTCCCTCACTTTTTCAACTTCCCAAACTCACACCTGCACTCTAGTTTTATATTACTTGCATTTTTGGAGTATTTTGGTTGATTGATTTGTGCTTAGAGTCGGAGTTGATTGCTTCCTAGCATCTCAATATCCATTTGATCAGCACAAAAGGTTAGTGTCCCGAATCCCATAACTATCTTATCAAAATTAACTCATTTGCAAATATTGTAATCTTGTCGAAATCAGTTGAACCTCCCTTATTGGGTTTAATTGTTTATGTGTTGATTTTTCTTCGATAACCCTGCCTTTAGTGGCTAAACTGTGAAACCTTGTTCTCCAATGCATCGAGTGGAGTTAATGTGTGATGAGTGGTATTCATATGTTATGGGTCCTGGTCGAATTTGTGCTTTTTGTGCTTAAATTGTATTTTCGGGGGTTGCGGGGCTGATTTTGAGAAGTTGGGTCAAAAATAGGCACGTTAGGTCATTCGACGAGCTATCACGAGCTAGCCAAACTATTTCGCGGTTCGCCTAATTACCCTCTCTCGCTTTTATTATCAAGCTTTATTTCTTGTGGCATCTGTAACTTTCGACAAGAAGTATGAGGTCGCCAAGAGCACTCGGCGACTCACCGAAAATCTTCTTATTCACCTTTTGTCTGCACCCCTAACTCTTTCTACACTGTGACTTTCGACGGATTGTCTGTGGCTCGCCGAATGTATTCGGCGGCACGCCGAATGGACTATCTAGTCTTTCTGTAGCAGAATGTCTTGGTTTTGGTTGTCAAATATGTTCTAACATTATCTCAAGACTTTGCAAACATGGCCAGAGCAAAAGTTACAGGAAGAAACATGCCACCGAGACACGTAAGAGCACAAAAGTTCAAAAGAACTACAAGGAGCGAGAACAAGACAGCCAGTTTGAAGAGGAGGATACCCATCGACCCTAATATACCTTCGTAGGCTCGAGGGTTCAGCAATGCGATACACGCCTTTGTGGCAGCTCACGAGTTGGACAATCTGATCGAGGCTAATATCGTTGCAGAAGTTGAAGTAAAGCGAAAAGAAAAGGAGAACCAGAAGTAGAATGACAATACTCCGGGCACTAATGCCCAGACAGATGGAGCGACTGCTTAGCTAGGATCCCTTCTTTACCTCCCTCTCTGTCTTTCTTCAATTATCATTTTGGATATTTTGTCATGTGCATCTGAGTTCAAATGTTTTTTAATTGTGGTGGGGTGAGGCCCACCTTTGTGTGCTACTCGTGTTCGTGTTTTTTGTATATATTTGGGCCATTCTATTTTGAAATTGTGTTTTATCTGCTTTTCTGTCGATGTTTGAGCTTGTGGCTCTTTCTATTTTATATTGTAAAATGATTTTAACCCATTCGAAAAGTTTTGCCACCTTTTGTGTGATGAATGTGGTTGTTCTTTTGCAAAAATTTAAGTCTCGATCCTGATTAATACCGATGACTTGAATAGTGCTCTCAATCGAACGAACATGAATGCGCGGCTACGATGAGGCCAAATGAACTTGCATAGACAATATGTGAACTCTTTGCATCTCGTTGTGATTAGCCATTTATCAAATCGATTCTCTTGTGATGACCGTTGCACACTAGTGAAAGTGTGGAGTCTTGTTTGATTATAGTGTCGATGCCTAGTGTGATGTGTTTACTTTGAAGCATGCATGATAGATCCTAGAATTTCCCCTGTTGGTCCAATCGACTGAGTATAGCCATCTTTTGATATGATCTTAGGCAATTTTAAAGAGTGTGAGCTAATTTGATATATACCTCTTTTGTGACCTACCTTGTGAGCATGTGTGAACCCCTTTTTAACACCCCTTGAGCCTTACCTTTCTTTTGAATAAACTTGATGAAATCTAGACCTTTCTTAATCCATTACATGTGATCCTCATGAAGTTGGCCAAGAACCTAAGTTCGGGGTGTGGTGAAAAGAAAAGGGAAAGTCAAGAAGTGCAAGAAAAGTCTCTCTTAACCCGTGGTGTTGAGAAAAATGGAACCCCTCCATTTATAAAAAAAAAAGAGAAAAAGAAAAGAAAAAGAATGAAAAAAGAAAGTTGTGGAATAAAGAACAAAAGAAATGGAGTTTCTAAACAATCCATGGGAAGTAAACAATGGGATGACTTATGAGCACTAGCAAAAATAAAAAAGGAAAAGGAAAGGAAGTGTTATGAATACCACATCTCATGAGGATCTGAACCTAAAATGACCAAACCTTTGCACTCAGCCCCATAACAAGCCTTAGAAAGACCTTTTTTATCTTGAGTGAGCTGAAACAAATGTCGATTGGAAAATACGGCAAACCTATGGGTGAAAGCATGCATTGTATTCATCTTTGTGAGTGTGAGTGTTGCATCTGATTCCAAAGCTTTAAACTGCGAACCATTGTGTGAATATGGAATCATTCCTTGTGTGAGGTCATTTGAACACTCTAGTTGAGCTTGAACTTGCATTTGAAGCAAGTATTGTGAGTCACAACTTGAATCTTTGAGTGCACATTTAATCTTTGCATAAGTAAATTGAGTCTTGTTGTGTGCACTCATGATTGAGTCTCGTTGTTTGCATTCATGATTGAGTCTTGTGTAGCACTGTTCGAGAAACCCTTTTTTAACGGCTGAACTTGAGCTTGCTTGAGGACAAGCAAAAGTTTAAGTTGGGGTGTTGATGAGTCCACAAATTTGACTCATTTAGGGCAATATTTTAATAGAAATTATGTCCTCAAAATGCTTATTTTATCTCAACATCTGATGAAAACCCTTAAGTTTCAAGTATTTGATGTTTGAAGGAAAGCATGGACACTACGTTGCAAAAAGGAATGGAAAGGCTGAAAAGAATGAAGAAATGAAGGCCTAAGGATCGCCGAGTCCACTTGGCGAGTCGCCGAAGGGTCTTACTTCGTCTTTTGCTCCAGTGTGCTGAGCCCGGAAGGAAAGGATCAAGTCGGCGGAAAAAGGGAGTCGTCGGTGCATAGCGGAGAAGTTCCGCGAAGTAGTACCATGTCGCCCAATGACCAAGAGCACGACGATGCTGAAGGCTGGTGCAAGACGGTGATGAACTACACCAAAGGGCGAATCACCGAGTTGATCGGCAATTTCGACTAACGACACCGAATGATCCGTTGTAGTACAAATCTGTGAAAATAATAAATACTAGTTAGAGTTGTAGTTTTAAGCGTCGAACAATTATTATAATTCTCATATATAATAGTACTTTTTGGTATTTTTGCTCTGAGTTTGAGAGGGTTTTGAAGACTTGAAGAACAAGAGGGTTTTGTCTCCAAGGATTTGGACTTGGGTCTTTTGGATTCTTCATTCTTGGCCTGTAACAAGACTTAAATCTTCATGCCCATTTTAATGCAAGCTCATTTAGGTATAAATTTCTATCTCTTGATGTGTGGCTAAAAACCCCAATTCTTGGGGTGTAATTTAGCGAATATGGGTTAAGATAATTGTTGGGTCTTGCTTGCTGATACTTTAATCGTAGTTTAATTGTGATTTCGTTTAGTGGTTGTGGATGAATTTAATGAATTTATAGTTGCAAATACAAGTTCATTTATGTGTTTTTGGCTTGCTCGAGAGAGAGGTCGTAAAGCTAAGACCACTAAATTGATGGCCAGTGTGAGTGGGTCGACATAAGGTTTAGCTAGAGAGAGTGATCCCTAGTCCCATGTCCACACACTCAGCTCGAGAGAGTGAGTGGGTTAAGGCGTAATATGGTCTTCACGCGGCAAGTGGGTGTCCGAGAGGAACACATTTGAAACCCTTCACGCGGCAAGAGAGCTTATCCCCCTTAAAGTCTAGCCTAGTCAAAATTACTCTATGAATCTTCTATCGAAAGCATGTACCCAATAATCTAGCTTAACCTGTATTCCCGTCACATCCCAAGGATCCCCTCTCATTACTTAGAAACCCTTGTTTATTTTGCTATTTTTACCTTACTTGTGACAAAACCCCCAATTGTTAATTGACACTTTTGTGTCCCCCTTTAATTTACAATGTTTTTACTCGTTAATGTCTTTAGCTACGACTAGTTAGAACTAAGTTTTATTTTCTATCAATTCTCAAAACCACTCTCTTAGGAACGATCCTAACCTTTAGTTGGGTTACTAAACTATTGTACGATCGTAGACACTTGCATTGGAAGTTGTGTCTTGATTATGCAAACATCATGAAGTTTGGTTGATAGGACCAGGCTTAGTTCATCAAGCTATGGAGAAGATGATCGTTATTCAAGAGAAGTTGAAAACAGCGCAAAGTCATCAAAAATCCTATACAGATGTTACGAGAAGAGAGTTAGAGTTAGAAGTAAATGATTGGTTTTACTTGAAAGTTTCACCCATGAAGGGTGTTATGAGATTTGGCAAGAAGGGGAAACTTAGTCCTATGTATATTGCCCCTTACAGAATATCCAAGAGGATTGGCAATGTAGCTTATGAGTTAGAGCTACCCCAAGAGTTAGCAGCGGTTCATCCGTTATTTCACATCTCCATGTTGAAGAAGTACATATGTGATCCTTCGCTTATCATACCTACTAAAGATATTAGTATCAAGGATAGATTATCATATGAGGAGATTCCTGTTCAGATTCTAGATCACTAATTTTGCAAGTTGAGAAATAAAGAAGTAGCATCAGTCAAAATTTTGTCAAGAAATCAGTTTGTTGAGGAAGCTACTTGGGAAGCTGAGGAGGATATGAAGAAGAGATACCCATATCTCTTCGAATCTGGAGAATTTCCAAATTAAGGTACTAATCCTTTTCTTGGATTTTATTTTAAGTTGGCATGTTGTATTTACATTTAGCTTGTTGGGTGTATGAGTTGAATGTTAGATGTTACACCCTTAGCCTCCTAAGAGTAATCTCATTCGAGGACGAATGTTCCCAAGGGGGAGATATTGTAACACCCCGCTATTTGAAAGAACTAGAATTAGAAAGAAGCCATTTTTGGAAATAATCAAATTTGGAAAGTTTGACAAAGTTAAGCTAAGTATGAGGTTTAGTCAACTTCAAATAACCATAACTCCTAACTCATAATGAGTTAGGTATGCTACAAGATATCATAGGAAATATCTTTGAATTATCTTTCCAATGCCGCTGAGTTTGTGCGACTTCGAGTTCGTATAAGGGAGATATACCCATTTGAAGTTGGGTTGTCTATATAAAGAAAGTTAAAACCGAATTTTAGAAGGGTATTAAGGTCTTTTCCTTACCCAATAATTTAATTTAGTTTTTAGTAATTAAGTTGGGGTCTAAACTGATTTGGTTCAGTTTATGATTCATCAAAAACAAAATAGGGTTTTGAGATAAGAGAAAAGACGAGGAGAAACGAGGAGAAGAAGCAAGGATTCGTCGATTTCTTGAAGAATTGAGTGAGGATTTCTCCAAGGATTCAATCCTATGAGGTATGTAAGTTCACATAGCATTGGGATCGTTCACCCACGTGCCAAACATGTTTATTTTAGTATGATTTTCCTCCTAAAAGATTGAGACTTTGATGTTCTTGAGTTATTCTTGAATTACTTTCGTTCTTGAATTTGGGATGAGATTGAGTAGTTCTTGAGAGTTTAAGGTCGATTGTTAAAGTTGTTTTTAGTTAGATTCTTGTGTACATGTGCTGGGTATCTGAATCTAAAGAGAATTTGAGAAAAGGAATCAAATTTAAGCGAATTAGGGTTAGAAAACGAAGAAGGAAAAAGTCGGGCAAATTTGGTGCCCCGGTCCGCGTCGCGGACTTGCCCCACTATTGCACAGAATTTTCCTCCCCGGTGCGGAGTGGTCACAGACTGTTCTGCCTCAAAAAATATTTCGCGATGAAATATTTAAATGCATCTCCGCGTCGCAGACTTGCTTCCTGACAGTGATTTCTTGATCGTTTCTCATGTTTAACTATCTAAAAACACTCCTAAACATCATGAGATCTTTCCTATCACAAATCATCACCCTTGAATCCATAAATTCAAATTCAAAGAAAGTTAAGAGCCAAGTCAAGAGAAGTTCTTAGAGTCTTCCAAAAGTCTTTTACAAATATTTTAACTTTGTTTTAAAACTTAAGTTTTGAGTTGAGTAAAGAGTAAAGATATAAGTTTCATTTCTCAAAAGAGTATATTGGAACTATGTATTCCCAAAGGGTAAACTGTTTTCACATTTAATCATGAAAGGAAACTTTGATTTCTACAGAACCTTTGAGCTAATTTTCAGTAAAGATTAAATGCTTTCACAATTAAGCAAGAGAGGAAACTTTGTTTTCCAAGAGAGCCTTTGAGCTAAGTTTTGAGAAATAATCTCAAACCACAGAAATGAGTTATGCTTTTAAACATATGATCTAGTATATTTTGGGAGTAGTATTGAGCACCGATATGGGGGAGAGTTCAGACAACTCCCAACCCTTATAAACCATGCAGCCATCTTGGGTAGAAAAGGGTCATACTTTTTAGATGATTCCTTAGTTCTTTTAGCATAGATTAGTGGATCCACTTAGTAGTCAGGTTTTATGCCCTTGGCAAGGTATAGAATGGCTCTGGCAGCGTGAGGCAAAACGATGTATCATCGCATAACTCTTAAGTGATGGTTGTCGGTTAGAAAAACTCCCACAACAGTATTTTGTATTCTTATATACATAAAGTTCATTGTATTTTTATATACATCCAGAATTTATATTGTATCTTTGTATACACACAGAGTTATCATTGTATTTCTAAATACTCAGAGTTGTTATCCATGTTTTAAAAGCTTTTCTTTATATTACATTTATTTTATTGCTCTATATTGAAATGAGTTAAGTTGAGTTGAGTTGAGCCCAAGTATGTTCTTTCAGTTCCTTTCAAGCTTATGTCTTGTTTTATAATTCCCCTTGTATGCTCGTACATTCAATGTACTGACCCTATTTGGCTTGCATCCTTGTTATGATGTAGATACAGGTAACCAGGATCAACATCCAGTGCTTTGTTGATCCAGTTGAGCATTTAGAGTCTTGTAGTGAGCCTCTTTACTTTCCAGAGAATCCCTAGTTATATTGCTTTAGTAGTTTTCAGTTGTTAGGATGATCGGAGGTCTTGTCCCAACATCTATCTAAGTTATTGGAGGCTTCATAGAAAGTTAGTTAGTTCATTTGTCATTATCTTGTTATTGGCTTATGTTGAACTTTGAGTTGCCACTTTGGCTAAGTCGAATGTTATTTAATACATTCTAAGTTATCTACTTTGTAGTTCAGTTTACTTTATAAAATATTTTATCATGAGTAAGTCTTCAGCTAAGATTTAAGCCAGGCGAAGGATTCGCTTGGGGTCAGTAGTGGTTCTCGAGTGTCAGTCCCGCCCAGGGTGTAGTCTCGGGGCGTGACAATCAGTCTATTGCAATTTGTACAAGCCATGTTACACCTCGCATTTTCAAGTAGAATATTTCAAAGAACAAGATTATTTTTTTACTTTCACAAGAAAGGGATATTCAGAAAGTACATCAATTAGGTAAATATTGTTTTCTTATTTTAATTACATAATGGTTCATTATTGCACACATACATTTTTTTAACCATATATTTGCATTCATTAATGATTGCTAGTATAAATATAAAGATCTTGGTTTGATGTCGGATGAGTTGCTTGTTGTTGAGATGGAAGATCTTATTCAAAAGAATGAATCATTGTTGCCTGATAAGAAAGATACTTTTAGTTATGTACATCCAAATGAGAAGAAACTGCTCATACTTCAAAAATTCACACTGAAAAGCAATTTCCCAACAATTACTCAAATCACGGTGAAAAGGATGCCAGCAATTTCACAAAAACAGAAGATTTTCAGAAGCTTTCTCAGGAAGTTTCCATGGTTTGTGTTATGTCTCCATATTATTATTATTTTTTGTCATATTTCTAATTTGATGCATTATTTATTTGTTACCAAATTTGTAAAGAGTTGAAAGCATTTGAAGATAAAGTTGATGGACAATTTGCTGACATGAAGAAGTTTATGTGTGCATCATTCTTAAAGATCTTAGAAGAGTTAATGGTGTATTTAAAATGGTGTAGTTGTAATTGGTGTATATAGTGGTTTATATACATAATATGGTGCAAATCTGATACATTTATTTGTAATTTGATAGATTGTTGAGAATGTTAAAGTTGTGTTTGATGTCCACACAAGAGAAAATGATGATGTGATCAATGATGTACCAATCAATGAAACTATTATTGATTCTCTTCATGATAATAATATTTATGAGAATGTGATGGTAGATACAAGTAAGCATGTTTATTTCCTGCTCATTAATCATCTATTAATATGTATATTTAAACAATGTATAGTAAATTACTTTATACATTTGAAATAGGTCATGCTTCTAGAAAGTTGAAAACATCCTCGCATGAGACACCAACATTCGTTGACTTTGATGAACCACCTCTTATGGAGTCACAACTTATAGCTCTGAAGCCTGAAGCAACACACGTGACACCAATTAAACAAGTGTGTAAAAAGGCTCTTGGCAAATATGCTCAATCACCGTACACTGATCTAATTGACTCTTGTGGTACATCTGAAAATAGACCGGTCTATTTTTCAACTAAACGCCCTTTTGTTAATTGCAATATTTTTGATGTGGATATGAACCTGGTAAAAGCATTCGAAGAGTGGTACAATGACAAATTATCTCAGAAACGCGACAGGTGAGTACAATATTATGAATTTACAATTTTAATATTAGTTTGATATTTATATGAGTAAATTTTTCTTGTTATTTTTCTTAGGAAAGCCAGCGTTTTTACCATAGCACAGAATGTCATCAAACCTCCTTTTGAGTTTTGAATTGAGAGAGTTGACTTGATGGATTGGTTTCATACCATGGTAGCTACAGGGCAAGCTTGGAGAAACTCGTTAATTTGTTTATACACACAACTTACGCTATTTATTTAAGGGAAAAGGGTCAAATATGCCCCTAAACTATTTGAAAAGGTCTAGATATACCCCCCGTTTAAAGTTTGGCTCACTCATGCCCTCACCGTCCAACTTTTTCATCTAGATATGCCCTTATGGGCGTTAAATGCCAAATGGAATTGCCACGTCATTTTTACATTACCACGTAGCATTTATATTAAAGGGAAAAGGGTCAAATATACCCCTAAACTAGTCGAAAAGGTCTAGATATACCCCCCCCCCCCTTTTAAATAAACTCCCCGACCCGTTTTCAACAAAAAAATTTAAAATTTTATTTTTTTCGGTAAATCCCGAAAATGAGTAATTCACTAATAAAAAATAGGAAAAATATGAAAACAATATATAAAATTAACGCCAAAAATTCGCAAATAAATATAGTAACCTTAAATTCAACAATTTCAACAATTTTTTTTATTTTTTATTTTTTTTCGATAAATCAAAAAAATGAGTAATTGATTAATAAAAAATATGAAAAATATGAAAATGACTTTATGCTGAATTTTTAGGTTATATTTTTCATATTTTTTATTAATCAACTACTCATTTTAGGGATTTATCGAAAAAATATATAAATTTAAAAAAATTGTTGAAATTGTTTAATTAAGGTTACTATATTTATTTGTGAATTTTTGGCGTTAATTTTATTTATTTTTTTCATATTTTTTCTATTTTTTATTAGTCAATTACTCATTTTCGGGATTTACTGAAATTTTTTTGTTGAAAACGGGTCGGTTAGTTTATTTAAAAGGGGGTATATCTAGACCTTTTCGAATAGTTTAGGGTATATTTGACCCTTTTTCCCTTTAATATAAATGTCACGTGGTAATGTAAAAATGACGTGGTAATTCCATTTGGCATTTAACACCCATAAGGGCATATCTAGACGAAAAGTTGGACGGCGAGGGCACGAGTGAGCCAAACTTCAAATGGGGGTATATCTAGACCTTTTAGAATAGTTTAGGGGCATATTTGACCATTTTCCCTTTATTAAATTTGTTATGCATTTTTTAGTTCTCATTAAAGACGTTAATGTTACGCATTAATACTATATTATTTACAGCAAATAAATGTGATCATGTATTACTTGAGAAAAAAATGCAAGCATGGATCTGAAAGTAAAAAAAGAGTTACCACAGCTGACTCTTATTTCATCCAATGGGTTGATCAAATATACAATGCCTGGGAGAAAAACAACAGCTTTATAACGTCGGACCATGAAGTTTCTCAATACATTAAAGGATACAAGATACTTTCTAATACACCTTGGGATAAAGTTGATTTTGTTTGCATTCCTGACAATGTTTCTCAGAAATTTCATTGGATTATGGTTGTCTTCTACATAAACAATAGATGTCTTTATGTTTTTGATTCCTTATAAACAGTGAGGTCAGCTCACAAAAAAACTTGTTGAGCAAGTGCTGAAAAATATTTCACACATTATTCCCTTGTTCTTAATGAGTACCGAATTTGATAAAAAAAGAAATGACATTGACTCGAAGAATTCAGAAGAATATGCAGACTATGCTTTGACTGATCCTTTGGCATACATGGTTCGTGATGGCATTCCACAACAGTTGAGAGGCACAAAGTAAGTATTTTTTGCTTATGTTAATATTTAGGTTTTGGTTAATTCTTATCAAATCATTTTTATATATTTTTAATTTTTTTGTAGTGATTGTGAATTATTCACTTGTCTATATGCTGAGAGTTTTTGCCAAGGCAAAAATGACATCACACTGGCATATTTTGAATCAACATTATTTCGTACGAGATATGCTACATTGCTTTGAGATTATGCCATGAAAAAGATATATGATGGTGCAATTAGTGAAAGTGAAGTAAATGGAAAGGTGACAAACAAGTTCAATGGACCGATCATTACGGAAGGTTGAGGAAAAAGTTGTCAAATGTTCATCCAAGTGTTCAAAAGAAAATTAGTCAGAAGACTGTGTTTGAACATTCAATTTAACTTTATGTTTTTGTTATACAGTTTAGTTAACTATTTATGTTATGTTTTTTTGGTTAAACAGTTGGTTAACCTTACAGATACCAAAATGCTTTTTGTTATAATAGTAATTATTTTATTGGTATTACTTATTTTCTATAGTTGGTTAACTATTTTAATGTCATTTGATATTAAATAAATTAACAAAATGTCGTGTATAGTTTTATCATTGTACAAGTTAAAATTTAGGTACTTAATTTTTGTTAATTGTTATACGTTTATGCTTCATAGAAAACATCATAGTAAGGGGCTAAAGATTGATTCACCATATATTAACCTTACTAAAAACTCAACATATATCATATAATATACAAACTAAAATACCATATAGTATACCAATATGATATCATATACAACCTTAACCAAGCTGACCGTCCCGTCATAATAAATTTACATACAACATATATTCTACTAATTAAATTACCATATAGTAGACCAAAATAGTATCATTTCTTATAACATCGTTTATATTGATAAATAAAGGAGAAAAAACTTAATAAAATCATACTGCCATCATATCATATTTTGCTCCAATATTGTGTCATTTAATATACCAATTATTAGTATGAAATGTAGAACCAAATCAAGCATTACACCATATAAGATATCAACATAGCATTATCATTAAATACATCAATTTTGTTAAATTATATGAATAACCAAACTGGCAACATCATATAAAATGTGCTACCATTGATACAATATATTACACCAACTCAAATATCATCTAATATTTACGTATTTGATGAAACGAATACAATCAATTAGCTACCATATATTTTTACATCTTATAACATATATAATAACTTTAATTCACATAACACATCAATATTATATAAACCACAAAGTTCACTATCTATTATACCGTCTCTGTTTAATAATAAAGATTTGGATTTAATCAATGATGAGAAAAAAAACCATTCTATAATCAAACATAATATTCTGGAAAAAAGTGATTATTAAAACATCTAAAAACACCAATCAATTTCATAACAAACTTAGTTCTCCTGAGGATATTTGTGACAAGTCTTCTTGTTGTGACCCTTTGTACCACATCTACTATAAGTCACTTTAGATCTCTTGAATTTAACCTCGCTAAAATCCTTTTTTCGATCGTAGCTTGGTGGTCTCTCTGGTAGCTTTCTTACATCTGGTGGTAACAAAATATCTTCCAACACATACGATGTAATTTACCAGTTGCTTTCGCAAGGCAAAAGCTCAATCGGTATTGCACAAGCATCTTGAAAATTTTTGTTGTTGTAATATGACGAGTAGTAGGCTTGAGCATGCTTGTTTTTTTGTCTTATAACAGAAATAGCATGACTATATGGAATTTCATAGTGTTAAAATCTTCCCCAACTACACACTCTAGTGCGTAGACAAACACTAAACCTTTTAGCACCATGCGTAACTGTATGAAGAAATTTTGTTGACACGCGTACCTTCATTAAAATAGATGATTAGTGTATATACTAAAACATCACCAATTACATAAACAAAATAATGCATACTAATCATCATATGATTTGACAAAGCTTTATTGTCCTTTAATATTGTGTTGTACTTTGTGGTTATTGTTGTACTAGTGTTCCTCCCCTCTTCATTATGTTTCTTGTTCCAAGTTTCAATTGTTTTACGCATATATTTCAACAATGGAACCATAGGCAGTTTTCTTGCAGCTCCAATAACACTATTTATGGACTTTGTGATGTTACTAGTTAGTGTCCACGTCCTCTTTATTGTTGCATGACATCTGGACCATTTCTGGAAATCACCTTGATCAAGTATACACGGAGTTTTGGACTTATTTCGTTCAGCATTCCCATACATTCTTCGAACTCTTGTACAGTGTATGTTTTTGCCATACAGAAAAATAATTTTCTCACCTCTTCGGTATGTTTGTGTGTGTTTTTTCAGCAAATTGATCCACAGATGATAAATACATGCATAATGTAACGACATGTTCCCGTCGTTATGGAAAAGTCAATGGGAAATGAATTAGGGCCAAAAAACTTCTTAGTAGTAACTTGAAAATTTCTAGCCTAGGCCAAACTTGGATGAAATTTGAGTCAGGTGAGGTCTAGGGAAATTTGGTAATGGATGGGAAATTTAATTATTATTTTGATCACGTGAGTAGATAGACAAGACGTTAAGGAGCCTATATGGCTTTACATAATTGAATTCGGGCAAGTAGAACTCCAGAAACTGATTTCAGCGTGAAAGGGCAATTTTAGAACGTCAAGGTTTGAAGGTGTGTTGTGAAATGGGAGCTTGGAACTCAATTTTTGAATTTCTGTCTCTATACAAGCTGTCGGGGTGGGGTTAATTCCGCCAGGACGGGGATGTTGTGGTAGGATGGGGCCTGCTGTAGCGGGACAGTCGCGACTTAAACCAGGGAAAAACTCTAAAAATGTTATTTCTGCAAAACTTCGTTCCTAAGAGCTAAGGGACGACCCAGGGCAGTTTCTTATCAAATTCCCACAAATTCTCGCGCTAAAGGTAAGATAATTAATCCCTTAATCCGTATTTCGATTCTTAAAACTTAGAATCCTTGTTAATTATCGTTAGAGGAGGGTTTTGGCCTGAAGTTAACGGTGAGAAAAGCCCTAGTTGAGCATTACGATAATGGGTTTGACCTTGGGTTGGTATTTTGTTATAATCCGGATAAATTAGGCTTTGTTTATTGATCTTTGCATTAATTGATTATTTTAGACCAAAAACAAGCTGAAAGACTTTGGAAAGGTAAGGCTCAAGTGTCGTAGGAGTATTCAGTCTTGGTTTCGAGGTAGGTGATGGTTCGATTTCCTGTTGTGTGATATATGCCTGTCAATTTCTTCATGGTATGCGTGCATGTATGTGAATAGGGAAACATGAAACGAATCTAATGAATTGATTATGTGTGAACAATTACATGCCCTGAACTTGTTACTTGATTGTGTGACTATGTGCAATGTTCATTATGGGTGTGATTGTGACTGTGGTTGTGCTGACTTGACCGGGTGTCACGTTCCAACACATACGTTGGATCGGGTAATACGTTCCGACACATATATTGGATCGGGTGTCACATTTTGACATATGCATATTGGATCGGGTGTCACGTTCCGACACACTAACAGTTTGGGTGTGGATTCCATAAGATGACCACTTGTGATTATTACATTCATATCTACCTGTCATTGATATTGGGAAATTATATGTTGCTCCTAAAATGATAATTGAATTATGCATTTCGTATATGTGTTTACTGTGTTGTAATTACTTGCCTATGTTTCACTTAATTGAGTAGCCGCGTGATCCTACCAGTACACCGTGGTTTTGTGTACTAATATACTGCATTTTCTCTTTCTTTGTTGAATACAGGGCAACTTTAGGCGGCTACTAACAGACCTCAGTTAGGAGATTTTTGACTGAGACCGAATGCAAGGGTGAACTAGTTCTTTCAGGCTACCATGTTTCCATCATTAGTTTTAGTCCATTCTTTTCGAACTCAAGCTAGATGTTTAGACGTTTTACTTGTATTTAGTTTTCGAGGTTGTACTCATTTTTCTTAGACTTGTTGATTAGTAGAGTTTTGGTACAATGACTTTCAGGTCTAAAGGTTGAATTTCCGCGAGGGTCATGCTTACTTGTTTTTGTTAAACCTTCGGAGTTTATGGGAACTCCCTATTTAATTCGTCATTTAAACCTTTTTCTGTATCTTTAAATGGCTTAGTTTCTTTAAGTTGCTTAGTTGGGTTGTAGTAGTGGTTCTCCCATCGAAGGGTTAGTGTGGGTGCCAATTACGGTGGTCTGGGTCGTGACACATAATGTGTAGATCCTGGGAAAACTGCTGCAACTGCATTCCATATACTTTTATTTATGTCCGAAACAAAGCACATGTTCTCTCTATCACCAAATGCATTCTTAAAACAGTAAAAGAACCATGACCATGATTTATCATTTTCTGAATCAACTATACCGTATGCAAGTGGTAAAATACTACCTACAAATATATTTAACTGTTACGATAAAACATAACGCATATATGTTATAGATTAAATAATAGTTAGAACATACCTCCTGAATCCAACGTACTAGCTATCAACATGGTACCTTCATAAGTTGATTCTAAATATGTGCCATCAACTATCACTATCGGCCGACAATACTCCCATTCTCTGATACTGACATCTAGTGCAGTAAATGAATATAAAAATGATTTTCTTCCGTCTTTCTAAAGTTAACAATTGTGCCTGGATATTTTGTTTCCAAGATATACATATATATCAGAATTTTTCCATATGATTTTGCAGGGTCATCTCTCAGAAGCTTGAAAGCTCTTTGCTTACCTCTTCAAGCTTGCATGTATGTCAATGAAATTCCATGTGCCTTTTTCATGTCTGCTTGTATGTTTTTTGGTGTGTAAATAATTTTTGTATCATCATACTTTCCCAATAACATTGCACCAAGCACACCTGTAGTAGATTGTCTCTTTGAACCAAGCCTATCCTTCTCTGGACAGGTGTGTGTGTCGCAGAATTTTCTAACTTTGAAATTTAGATTTATTCAAAGATGACGATTTAAAAATCCATGAACAACCGTCCATAGGACATTTTAGATAATAACTGTGTATGAAGAATATTGTCAATAATACAAAAAATTATACAAAATCAAATAAATAAATTTAATTATTATTAATAAATCTTACTTGGTAGTGCTTGATCTAACAACAGTGAAACGAAACTCCCTCAAAAGTGCATACTTCTGCATCACTTTGGATAGTACGTGCTTATCCATGTAAATCTGACCTTCCATCATAACATCATTCTGAGGGTCATTGATTATTTCAGTTTCTTCGATTTCTATATTATAACCATCTACAATTGGATACATACCCCCAAACATATTGCATTTGACGTTACAAACGATTGTCTTGAATTTGTTTGCATAGGCGTCTGTTAAATGTTTTGGGTATCAATTTGTTATTCAATGCTTTCCATGACTCTGTTTTCACATGTTACACATCATGAATATTTTGAAAAGAAATCTGAATTCACTCTTTTCTGATCTAAATAGACTTGTACCCCATATCATTATGAATATTCATCGGGGGGCATCGATCACTCACAAAATATTTGATCACCAACTCAAATATTGTTGTGTCCATTCCTAATTGGAGTGAAATAGTCTTAATTAAGCTATCATATTTTATGGTTACATCATATCTAACTCCTTCAATCTTAAAATCCACATATATTCCTGCGTCAGAGGTTCATAAATAGTTACACATAAATAACACAATAGATAGTATTACAGTGTACATTCCAAACTTATTGTTGTGTATTATAGTGGTATACTTTATGATAAACGATGCTAAAATTAATTTACTGATTTAAATTCTATGCAGAAATGGTATAAATTTTGATATAATTTACAACTATTATGGTGTATGTTATGATTAAAAAATTGTGTACACTTTAATCTGATATACATCATCATTTGCACCACAAACTAATAAAACAATACCAGTAAACAAACTAACAACTATCATATAACAAAACTTTATACACCATAATACTTGTAAATTATACCAATTCAACAAAAATACACCCTTAATAGACAAAAAAAAAATCAACAAAAATACACCATAATGGTTTGGTGTATTTACGCCACAAACTAAAAAACATATGCATCAAAAATATATCGACTACGTAAATATATAAATCACTAATTAGCCAATAATTTAACTATTGGAGAGTACTTACATATGGAGCAAAGAAATTGAGAATAGTAAAGTTTATGTTTTACAGATCCGATCCAAAAAACACCAATCAATAAAGTTATAATTGTAACACCCGATATCTAAAAAAGGGAATTAAAATTGATTTTTGGGAAGTTACAGGTGCCAGCCACGGAGTCCAACCACGGCTCATGGGTTGAACCACAAACCATAGGTGGATTTGTGGATTGGCCACCCTTCCAAGGTGATTGAGGTCACGGACCACGGCTCGACCTACGGATCGTAGGTCAAACCACGGTCCATGGTCAGGGTCCGTGGTTTAAGGCCCGAAAATCAATCCCCAGAAGTCCATCCATGGTCCACCAGGACGGACCGTAGGTCAGACCACGGTTCGTCGACTGGGTCTGTCGTTGGCAGTTGACAGTTATTATTTCAGGGTTAGTTGAGTCTTTTCCTAATCAATTAGTTTCAATACTATGCCAATTCAGCTATGTTTAGAACCCCTATAAAAGCCTTTTAACCCCAAATTCACCCTGTTTACTTCATTCTTCCAAATTCACAAAAGAGTCCCAATTTCTCTCCAAATAATTCTTTCTATGGAAACTTGAAGAAGAAGAAGAAGGAGAAGGATTCATCTAGGGTTTCAAACTAAAGTTCCTATGCTTCCATTGAAGGCTAGCATTTGGGGTCAAGGTATGATAGTTTTCATCCATGGATTCCTTCCATCTATGGAGTTCCCAAATTCCTCTATTTCAAATGGTAGAATTTCCTAATTGAGTTAGGGTTTTCTTCAATTAGCATGGGTTCCTTTTATTATTGATTTAAATGATTGAATTATGATATTCTATGCATGACTTGATGAATTGCAATGCTTTTATAATGAATTCCCCCATGAACCCATGTAATCCCTATGTTTTCAAGTTGTGAATCATATGATAAGGGATTTTGAGTATAAAGCAAGTGTTTTATGAAATTAAGCATGTACTACAAGATTTGCATGTATTTATGATGAAATCCATATCTAACCCATGTTTTCTAAGAGTTTATGATTGAAAGTGGGTTTTGACCTCAAGAGGTAATTATGGATTTATACATTGATTATGAGATTTATACTAATATTTTAAGGGTGCTTTGAGAGTAAAGTACCAATGATGATGTTGTTGTTGTGTTTTTGAAAGGACATTCTCGTAAACACATAACTAGCATGATGTGAAAGGTTTTCTCTCATATAAAGGGATTATTAGGTTGAAAGGCTTTCTCACCTAAATGAATCAAGAGTAAAAGATATCCTAATGAACTAGCTTGGATTGGTTGCCCAAAGGACACCTTTTCATGAGTAATGAAGTCAAGTAAGAAATGATTGTTCTGTGGAAAATTATGCTTAGCACCGAGTGGATATTGATAGTGAGATGAAAGCTCTACCATAGAAGAGGTCGGGTTTCCAAAGTGATCTCATGAGATGGAAGCTCCCCCGTAGTAGAGATCGGGTTTCTAGTAGCAATCTCTTTATCCCAGAAACTATGTGCCCCCATAGGTTGATTAGCTAGTGGATCCACTTAAGCTAGATGTTCATGGTTATACCTTAGGCAAGTAGAACAACCCTTTTGGTGTGGGAGACACTGGGCATCATGTTATAGCTCACATGGTCTCAAGTCTGTTAAGACTAATTTCCCCACAAGTAATAATGAACTAAGGTTACTTCAAGAAGTATCTCACATGAGTTCAAATATTTTAAAGACAAAGTTAGCTTGCATTGACCATGACTTCTTTTACTTATGTTTTATAAAGCTTTATATCATGTTTAATTTGGTCAATTACATGTCATAAAATGAAATGTCCCTTTTAGAATGTTTTAAATCTTTTATGCATGGCTATCATACTTGGTACATAATTTTGTACTAACGCATACTCTTGACTATATTTTTCCAAATGTAGGGTCTGACAGACAGGTTTTCGAGTCTCATTGCTAGTAGTTGAGTTTGTCAGTTCCCGAGCTTTGGTGAGTCCTCATGCTTCGAGGATAGACTTTGTTGTTTAGTTTCTTTTATGTATTTCCCTTTTGAACATGATGTATGGGCTAGTCACAATTTCATTCTACTATATTAGATAGCTATGATGAGACATGAGTTTAGACTTCCACTTTTCATTTTATAAAATGATTTAGACTTGGACTATTGTTTTACTCTTATTGTTCTATTTATTATGTTATGAGAACTAAGTGGCTTGTATGGAGTCCTTCGGGGTTTTATATGTCATGTTATCTAGGGGGTGCCCCTAAGTCGTGAAAAACTTGATAATCAGAGCAGAAGGTTTAGAATGGTCCTAGGATGTCTCATAAGCCACGTCTAGTAGTGTCTTGTTCATGAGTGTGAAGCGTGCCACATTTATGAATGAGAGGCTATAAGATGAGTAGAAAACTCCACTTCTTTCATTACTCTTAAGTCGTGCGACAAAGTCTAATTCAATAAAGTCTCTCTCCTAATCCTTATGTTATGTTCTTCAGGATATGGCTACCCAAAGAGCTTATTCTAGAAGGAATGTAAGGGAGAATGAAGAACAAGAAGCTCCTCCCTAAGCTCCTCAAGTTCTGGTTGATCCTTTAGCTGAACAAGTGTCGAATGCAGAGTTTAGGGATGCTTTCCATGTGTTGGCTCAAGCGGTAATGGCCCAAGCAAATAGGGAGGTTGTGGTTCCCGTGAACCCAAATGTGGATACGGCGGCTTCAAGAGTGAGGGACTTCACAAGGATGAACCCTCCAGAGTTTCATGGTTCCAAAGTTGAGAAAGATCCTCAAGAGTTTATCGATGTGGTCTATAAGATTTTGATGATCATGGGATTTACGTCGGTAGAAAAAGCAGAGTTGGCCGCTTATCAACTAAAGGGAGTGGCTCAAATATGGTATAATCAATGGAAAAAAGGGAGACCGAAAGATGTGGGTCCCCTAGATTGGGAGAAGTTCAAAGCCATTTTTCTTGATAAGTTATTTCCCCCTTGAGATGAGGGAAGCCAAGGTGCTCGATTTCATTAACCTCCAGCAAGGGAGTATGAGTGTGAGGGAGTATGCTCTAAAGTTCACTCAATTGTCGAAATATGCTCCAACAATGGTTGCGGATTCAAGAGCTAGAATGAGTAAATTTGTTTAGAGAATGTCTAAAATGGTAGTTAAAGAGTGCCGAACCGCCATGCTCATTCATGACATGGGCATCACTCGTCTCATGGTGCATGCACAACAAATTGAGGAAGAAAAACTTAAGGAAAAGTCTAGAGGGGTAAAAGGACTAAGACCTGTGATAGTAATTTTTCTCATGCTAGGTCTGATGGACAAGTTCATTCTAGATTCCGACAAAAGTTTTTTGGCCGATATTCCTCTAATGCTCCTCCAAAGTTCAACCAAGATAGGGTGTCTAACCCTAAGCCTCAAGGAGGAAATGGTAGTGGATCTTCATTGCCTAGGTCCAATTGCACTAAGTGTGAAAGGAAGCACGATGGTAAGTGCGTAGCCGGCACGGATAGTTGTTATGGTTGTAGGAAAAGTGGTCACAAAATGAGGAATTGCCCAGTGCTTATGGCTAAAGGGAGATAGGGCAAACAAGCTACTCCTAGTAGATCGGGTTCCAATGCTCCTAAGCAAAACCGCTTTTATTCTCTTCAGACTAGAGGTGAACAAGAGTGTTCTCCGGATGTGGTTACCGGTATGTTGAAAGTTTTCCAACTTGATGTATATGATTTACTTGATCCCGATGCTACTTTGTCGTTTGTAACGCCTTATGTGGATATGAGGTTTGATATGCTCCCCGATGTGTTGTTAGAACCTTTTTGTCTCTACCACTGTTGGTGATTCTGTGGTGGCTACGACGGTCTAGTGAAAGTGTCTCGTTTCCTTGTCCTATAGAGTTACTCTTATTGACTTGGTAGAGCTTCATATGTTAGATTGTGATGTTATCTTGGGTAAGGATTGGCTGCATTTTTGTTATGTTTCTATTGATTGTAGAACTCGTGTATTCAAGTTTCAGTTTCCAAATGAATCTGTCTAAGAGTGCAACGGAGGAAATTCTATGCCTAAGGGTCAATTTGTCTCTTGTCTTAAAACTAGAAAGATGATTTCGAAGGGTTGCATTTATCATCTAGTAAGGGTGAGAGATGTAGATTCCAAAACCCCTTCTCTTGAGTCGGTCCCCGTTATAAATGAGTTTTTAGAAGTGTTCCCAGATGACTTACCCGGTATTCCTCCCAATAGGGAAATAGACTTCGGTATTGACCTTCTTAAAATACGCAACCTATTTCTATTCCTCCTTACCATATGGCTCCGGCAGAACTTAAGGAGTTGAAAGAACAATTAAAGGATCTATTAGACAAGGGTTTCATCCGACTGAGTATCTATCTATGGGGTGCTCCGATTTTGTTCGTTAGAAAAAAGGATGGTTCTCTTCGTATGTGTATGGACTACTGTCAGTTGAACAAGGTTACTATTAAGAATAAGTATCGTCTTCCAAGGATAGATGATCTATTTGACCAACTTAAAGGGGAAAGTTATTTCTCTAAGATTGATCTCCGATCGGATTATCACCAATTGAGGGTGAGAGAAAATGATATTCCGAAGATGGCTTTTCAAACTCGGTATGGTCCTTATGAGTTCCTAGTAATGTCGTTTGGTTTGACTAATGCTCCAGCGGCATTTATGGACTTGATGAACAGAGTGTTTAGGCAATACCTAGACATGTTTGTGATTGTGTTTATCGATGATATTTTGATCTACTCGAGAAGTGAGAATAAGCATATTGATCATTTGAGGATTGTGTTGCAAGTTCTTAAGGACCAACAACTTTTTGCAAAGTTTAGCAAATGTGAATTTTGGTTGAGATCCGTAGCTTTCCTCGGTCATATTGTCTCAAGTAAGGGTACTGAGGTCGATCCTAATAAGACGGATACGGTCAAGAGTTGGCCTAGCCCTCTAACTCCTTCGAATATTAGACATTTCTTGGGTTTAGTCAGTTACTATAGAAGGTATGTTGAGGGGTTTTCTTCTATTGCCTCTCCTTTGACGGCTTTGACTCAAAAGAAAGCTAAGTTCATATGGACCGAGATGTGTGAGAAGAGTTTTCAAGAGTTGAAAGATAAGCTTACTTCCGCTCCGGTGTTGACTATGCCGGAAGGAACGGATTGTTTTGTGGTTTATTGTGATACTTCAAGAATTGGGTTAGGGTGTGTGCTTATGCAAAATGGGAAAGTGATTGCCTATGCCTCAAGGCAACTTAAAGTTCATGAGAAGAATTATCCCGCCCATGCCTTAAACTAGCAGCGGTTGTTTTTGCCTTAAAGATTTGTAGGCATTATTTGTATGGTGTGCATGTAGATGTGTTTACCGACCACAATAGTTTGCAATAAGTGTTCAATCAAAAGGATTTGAATCTTCGACAAAGAAGGTGGCTTGAGTTATTGAAAGATTATGACATAAGTGTTCTTTATCACCCCGATAAAGCTAATGTGGTAGCGGATGCTCTTAGTCGGTTATCTATGGGTAGTGTTGCTGATATTGAATAAGAAAAGAAAGAGTTGGTTCGAGATGTTCATAGTTTGGCTCGATTAGGTGTTCAACTAGTGGACTCCACCAAAGGTGGTGTTATGGCTCACAATGGTTCCAAATAATCTTTTGTGGAAGATGTGAAAGCCAAGCAAGGTCTTGATCCAGTGTTGATAGAATTAAAAGAAGTGGTGCTTAAGAAATCCGTTGAGGCTTTCTCCCAAGGGGGATATGGGGTACTTAGATACCAAGGTCGGTTATGTGTTCCAAATGTTGATGACTTGAGGGAACAAATCTTGTCAGAAGACCATAGTTCGCGGTATTCCATTCACCCAGGAGCCACCAAGATGTACAGTCACTTACGAGAAGTCTATTGGTGGAATAATATGAAGAAGGATATTGCGGGATTTATGGCTAAATGTCCAAATTGCAAACAAGTAAAGGTTGAGCATCAGAAACGGGAGGTTTGTCCCAAGATATTAGTATTCCTACTTGGAAGTGGAAAGACTTCAATATGGACTTTATTGTTGGTTTTCCTCGCACCCGGTGACAACATGACTCTATTTGGGTGATAGTAGATCGGATGACGAAATCATTTCATTTCCTCCCATCAAGGTTTCTTATTCGGTGGAGGACTATGCCAAGTTATACTTGAGAGAAATGGTGAGGTTGCATGGAGTGCTCTTATCCATTATTTTTTATCATGGTACCCAGTTCACTTCTCGGTTTTGAAAGTCATTCCAAAAGGTCTTGGCACTAAGGTTAAACTTAGTACGGCCTTTTATCCCCAAACCAATGGGCAAGCGGAGCGTACTTGATGAGCCCACAAATTGGACTCATTTAGGGCTTTATTTTAATAGAAATAGTGTCCTCAAATGCTTATTTGGTCTAAATATATGATGAAAACACTTAAGTTTCAGGTATTTGAA
The DNA here is from genome assembly GCF_019186545.1 of Solanum stenotomum. Lineage (NCBI taxonomy): Eukaryota > Viridiplantae > Streptophyta > Magnoliopsida > Solanales > Solanaceae > Solanum > Solanum stenotomum. The sequence goes on along the minus strand of NC_064290.1, from coordinate 27,324,667 downwards.
GTTTTAGTGGAAGCATGGACACTTAGGTGCAAAAAGGAACAAAAAGGCTGAAAAGAATGAAGAAGTTGAAGCCTGAGCATCACCAAACATGCTTGGCGATTCGCCGAAGGAACGTACTCCGCCCGTTGTTCCAGTACGCGAAGCCCTGAAAGAGAAGGATCAAAAAGGCGATGAAAGGAGCAGTCGGCGCATCACCGATCGGTTCCGCGAAGCAGAAGTATACCGCCCAATGATCCAGAACGCACAGATGTTGAAGGCAAAAGCACAAACGACAATGAACTAGAAGAAGGGTTAATCGGCGAGTCATTCGGCGTTCGCGACTAACCTCGTCGAGTGATCTGCCAGCACTATTTTCTGAAGTCTATAAATGCTAAACTCTTTACTAGTTTTGTGGGGAACATTAGAGTAAAAAAAATATTATTGTAATTTTCACTTTAGCTTTCATATTTTCTCTCAAGTTTGGAGAGGGTTTTGTGGGAGACTTGAAGAAAGAAGTTCATCTTCCCCAAATTTGAAGTGGGTCTTCTCTATTCTTCTTCCTTTGCTTAAATCAAGGTTTAATTTCTTATACCCATTTGATTTCTCTATCATTTTAGGTATAATTTCTTATTTCTTGATGCGTGGCTAAAAACCCCAATTCTTGGGGTGTGATTTAGCAAATATGTGTTGATATTATTGTTGTGTCTTGCTTGCTGATAGGTTAGATGCATTTTAATAGTGATTTCATGTAGTGGTTGTGGTCTAATTTAATAGGTTTGTAGTTGCAAATACAAAACCACCCATGTGTTTTCGGCTTGCTCGAGAGAGAGGTCATGAAACTAAGACCGATATACTGATGGCCTAAGGAGTGGATCAACATGAGGTTCAGCCCGAGAGGGTAAGCCCTAGTCCCATATCCTAACACTCAGCTCGAGAGAGTGAGTGGGGTAAGGCGTACGCTGGCCTTCATGCGGCAAATGGATGTTCGAGAGGGAACTTATTTCCATCTAAAGCTTAGCCTAGTCACTATTATCTTGCAAATTTCCTATCGAAAGCATGTACCCAACGATTTATATCAATATATATTGCGGTCACACCCCAAGAACTTCTCCCCATACTTGAATTTTCTCTTTATTTTTGTTGTTTTAGTTGTACTTGTGACAAACCCCCATTGATATTTGACACTTTGGTGTCACCCACTTGAATTTACTTTGTTTATATTCGATAATTTCTCAAACTACAGCTAACTAGAACAAAATTCTAGCCTAACTATTATTTTCACTACCACTCCCTTGGAACACGACCCCAACCCTTGGTTGGGTTACTATATTATCGATGATCGTAGACACTCGAACCTTAGGTTAGTGTCGTTGGTCACAATAAGCATCAAAATGGCACCGCTGTCGGGGAGTGGTGTTATTTGGGAATTCTTAGTTAAGTAGAATTTATTTTTTTAAGAGTTGTAGTTTTACTAACTTAATTTTTAGTTTTGTTTTGCTTGTTTGTGTGTTGAAACAGGAAGAATGAGTGTGAATGATGACAAAGGTCCCAAATGGACCAAGTGTTATCTTCTCTCTACCTAAAGCCAAAAGAGGGGTGGCCTTATGAAAATGAAGCAAACCTCACTAATGGAACTTGAGTGAGGAGTTGCGTCGTGCCACGACGTTAAATAAGGTGCTTCTTGGGAGGCAACCCAAGGTTTTACCGCTTTATTTTTGCTTTAAGAAATAATGGTGTGTTGTTTGCGTAGGTCAAAGTATGGAAAGTGAGTGAAAAGTGCAAATGGGCAAACCAAAGGTCCAATCGGCGCATCGCCAAAGAAGTCGGCGACCCCGACTTAAGCCGTCGTTGGACTAAAGACAACTTCAAAGTTGAGTCTGTAAAACTCGGTGTGCCCAAGAACTTATTGGCGAATTGCTGACCTGGTCGGCGATAGAGATCTAGTCCACCGTTTGGACCCCTTGTTTAACTGGAGGTCCAGTAAAACTCGACGAGGTGAGTATCCACTTGGCGAGTCACCGAATGGATCGGCGACCATGACTAATATCGTCGAATGGGTAGAACTGGACTGTTTCTAAACAGGCCAAAGGAACTTCCAACTCTTTCACTTTCCCTCGCTTTTAATCTTCCAAATCTTGCACCTAGTTAGTATTTTAAATATTTTTGCATTCCATAAGTATTTTGGTTGTTGATTTGTGCTCGGCGTTGGATTTTATTACCGCCTAGCATTTCAAAGTACTTTAATTGGCACAAAGGTTGGTTTTCCCAACCCCGAGTTTACTTTCAAAAATTTGGTACTCATTTGCAATGATCATATCATATTGTCGTGTGCTGGTCCTTCTGAGGTTACTCCGGGCACTGATGCCCATATTCATAGCACTACACTGGGCAGTGAGGCCCCGACAGATGGAGCAACTGCGTTGACAGGATCCCTCTTTACCTCTCTCTATTTTTCTCTATTTTTACTTTTGGATACTTTCATTTGCATTTGAGGAAAAATATTTTTATTTGTGGTGGGGTGAGGCTCACCTTTGTGTGTTGTTTTGAATGTTGTCTTGCGTACATATTTGGGCTATTTTGCTTGAAATTGTTTTATACTGCTTGTGCGAATGTTTGAGCTTGTGGGTCCTTTTTGTTTTAAATTGCAAAGAGATTTTGACCCTTCTGGAAAAAATTTATTTTTCGAAAATTTTCGCCACCTCTTGTGATTTAAAGTGGTTGTTCTCTTTCAAATTTGAGTCTCAGTTTCGATCAATATCGATGACTTGAATAGTGCTCTCAATCGAACAAACATGAATGTACGGCTACAATGAGACCAAATGAAGTGGCATAGACAATATGTGAACTCTTTGCATCTCGTTGTGATTAGCCATTTATCAAATTGATTCTCTTGTGATGACCGTTGCACACTAGCTAAAGTGTGGAGTCTTGTTTGACTTTAGTGTTAATGCTTTGTGTGATGAGCTTACTTTGAACCATGCATGAATACACCTAGAATTTGCCCCGTTAGTCCGGTTGATTAAGTAAGGTTTACTCTTGAGATGATCTTAGACAACTTTAAAGAGTGTGAGCCAATTTGACATATACCTCTTTTGTGACCTACCCATGAGTGTGTGAATCTCTCTTGAACACCCCTTGAACCTTACCTTTCTTTGTAAGAAAACTGATGAAACCTAGACCGTTCTTAATCCACTACCTATAATCCTCTTGATTTGTGGTTTAGTGAATAGAAACTTAGGCCAAAAGCCTAAGTTGAGGGTGTGGTAAAAAGGAAAAGGGAAAATCAGGATTCAAGAAAAGTCTCCCTTAACCCATGGTGTTATGAAAAATGGAAACCCTTTATATAAAAAAAAAGAGAAAAGAAAAGAAATGAAAAAGAAAGTAGTGGAATAAAGTACAAAAGAAATTGGGTTTCCAAGCAATCCATGGAGAGTGAATAATAGGATGACTTATGAGCACTAGAAGAAAAATTGATGAAGGAAGAGAAAAGGATGTATTGAGAGCACCACATTTCATGAGGATGAAAAGTCACTAAGCCTAAATGATCATGCCTTTGCACTCAGCCCCATTACATGCCTTGAAAAGACCTTTGTGATCTTGAGTGAGCTAAACCAAATGTTAACTGGAAAATACGGTCAAACCTATGGGTGAAAGAATGCATTATGCTCCTCTTTTTGAGTGTGAGCGTTGCATCTGATTCCTGATCTTGAATTGATTAACCTCTGTGTGTGAATATGGAATCATTCTTTATGTGAGGACATTTAGATACTTTTTGTTGAGCTTGAACTTGCACAAGTAGCAAGTACTGCGAGCATGATAATCTTTGGTAATGGTGTGTCACAACTTGAATCTTTGAGTACACAATTGATCTTTGCATAAGTAATTTGAGTCTTGTTGTGTATGTTCATGATTTAGTCTTGTGTAGCACTATTTGAGACATTATATTTGAACTGATGAACCTGAGTTTCACTTGAGGACAAGCAAAAGTTTAAGTTGGGGGTGTTGATGAGTCCACAAATTGGACTCATTTAGGGCTTTATTTTAATAGAATTAGTGTCCTCAAATGCTTATTTAGTGTAAATATCTAATAAAAACACTTAAGTTTCAAGTATTTGAACTTTTAGTGGAAGCATGGACACTTAGGCGCAAAAAAGAACGAAAAGGCTGAAAAGAACGAAGAAGCCGAAGCTTGTGCATCGCCAAGCATGCTTGGCGATTCGCCGAAAGGACGCACTCCTCCCTTTGTTCCAGAACGTGAAGCCCTGAAAGAGAAGGATAAAAAAGGTGATGAAAGGAGCAGTCAGCGCATCGCCGATCAGTTCCGCGAAGTAGAAATATACCGTCCAATGATCCAGAACGCACAAATGCTGAAGGCAAAAGCACAAACGACGATAAACTTGAAGAGGGGCGAATCGCCGAGTCATTCAGCGTTCGTGACTAACCTCGCCGAGCAATCCACCAGCATTATTTTTTGAAGTCTATAAATACTAAACTCTTTACTAGTTTTGTGGGGAACGTTAGAATAAAAAAAACAATATTGTAATTTTCACTTTAGCTTTCATATTTTCTCTTAAGTTTGGAGAGGGTTTCGTGGGAGACTAGAAGAAAGGAGTTCATCTTTCCCAAATTGGAAGTGGGTCTTCTCTATTCTTCTTCCTTTGCTTAAATCAAGGTTTAATTTCTTCTACTCATTTGATTTCTCTATCATTTTAGGTATAATTTCTTATTTCTTGATGTATGGTAAAAACCCCTATTCTTGGGGTGTGATGTAGCAAATATGTGATGATATTATTGTTGGGTCTTGCTTGCTGATAGGTTAGATGCATTATAATGGTGATTTAACCTAGTGGTTGTGGTCTAATATAATGGGTTTGTAGTTGCAAATACAAAGCCACCCATGTGTTTTCGGCTTGCTCGAGAGAGAGGTCGCGAAACCAAGACCGCTAGACTGATGGCCTAAGGAGTGGGTCGACATGAGACTCAGCCCGAGAGGGTGAGCCCTAGTCTCATATCCTAACACTTAGCTCGAGAGAGTGAGTGGGGTAAGGCGTACGCTAGCCTTCATGCGGCAAATGGGTGTCCGAGAGGAACCCATTTGAAACGGGGTAAGTTGCCCAAGAGGGAACTTATTTCTATTTAAAGCTTAGCCTAGTCAGTATTATCTTGCAAATTTCCTATTGAAAGCATGTACCCAACGATTTATATCAATATATATTGCGGTCACACCCCAAGAACATCTCCCCATACTTGAATTTTCTCTTTATTTTTGTTGATTTAGCTATACTTGTGACAAACCCCCATTGATATTTGACACTTTGGTGTCACCTACTTGAATTTACTTTGTTTTTATTCGATAATTTCTCAAACTATAGCTAACGAGAACAAAATTCTAGCCTAACTACTATTTTCACTACCACTCCCTTGGGACACGACCCCAACCCTTGGTTGGGTTACTATATTATTGACAATCGTAGACACTCAAACCGTAAGTTAGTATCGTTGGTCATGATAAACATAAGTACTATTTAGACTTTGGAAGATATGTTGAGGGCTTGTGTGATCGATTTTATGGGTTATTGGGATGACCATTTGCCATTGATTTATTTTGCCTATAATAATAGCTATCACTGAGTATTGATACGGCTCCGTTTGAGGCACTATATGGAAGGAAGTGTAGATCTCCCATAGGTTGGTTTGAGGTGGGTGAAGTTTCCCTACTAGGTCCTAAATTGGTACACGAGGCCATAGAGAAAGTTCGACTTATTAGAGAAATGTTGAAAATGGCTCAAATTCGGCAAAAGTCTTATGTCGATGTGAGAAGGATGGATCTAGAGCTTGAGTTAACAATTGGGTTTACTTGAAAATCTCACCCATGATGGTTGTAATGAGGTTTGGTAAGAAAGAGAAGCTTAGTCCCTGATATGTAGGCCCATATCAGATTTTGATGCGTGTTGGTAAGGTTGTTTATGAGTTAGATTTGCCAGATGAGTTGGCATCGGTGCATCCGATTTTTCATGTCTCTATGTTGAAGAAATGTGTTGGTGATCCGACATCCATAGTTTTCTTAGAAGGGTTGGGGGTTGATGAGAGTATTTCTTATGAGGAAGTTCTGATTGAGATTTTAGACCGGCAAGTCAAGAAGTTGAGAAATAAAGAAGTAGCTTCCGTGAAAGTTTTGTGGAGGAATCATTTAGTTGAGGGTTCTACTTGGGAGGCCGAGGCCGATATGATGTCCAGATATCCTCATCTTTTTCCTTCTACTCCTACTCTAGCTTGAGGTAATGAGTTCCTCTTGATTTGACCTTTGTTTTGGAGTGATGTGTTTTTATGTGTTTCCATGATTTCCTTATATTATGCATGTTCATGAAAAAGTGTGTTTTGAAAGAAAATGAGTTTACATGCTTGAATTTCCTCATGTTGTTGTGCATTGATTATGAGTTGCCTGTAAACTTCATGAGATGAATTGATGAACATGCTTTCGCTATGCTTTTTGATAGTGAATTGCATATGGGCTCCATGAGATTGTGTTGAGCATGCTTTTAGCTTGGAGAAGGTAGTTCCTCCTTGAATATGAGAAATTTTTGAAAAATTCATGAATATTAGGTTGTTAGATGTAGTTCCTACTTCGTTGTAATGCATTTGAGTTTGTTGAGATTGTAGTAGTTGTTTCCTCCTTATTTATGTGCATTGCATGCATAATGGCCTGATAGAGCTAGTTTCACCCTCATATGATGTTTTGAAAACATCCTAGCTTGGAGTCGATAGTTCCTCCTTGGTTGCATGTATTGCATTGTTAGGTTGGGTTGTTAGTTCCTCTCCTAAGCTTTTAGAACCAGTTTGAGTCTCATTCGAGGACGAATGGTCCTAAGGGGGAGATATTGTAACACCCCCGTATCCGAAAAAGTGAATTAAACCAGATTTCTGGGAAGTTGCAGGTGCCAGCCATGGAGGCTAACCACGGCTCGTGGATTGAACCATGGACCGTAGGTGGGTACGTGGATTGGTCACCCTGCCAAGGTGATTAAGGTCCAGGACCACGGCTCTACCTATGGAGCATAGGTTAGACCACGGTCTGTGGTCAGAGTCCGTGGTTTGAGGCCCAAAAATCAAGTCCCATAAGTCCATCTACGGCCCACCAGGACGAACCGCAGGTCAGACCATGTTCCGTCGACTGGGTCTGTCGGTGGCAGCTGACAGTTATTATTTCAGGTATAGTTGGGTCTTTTCCTAATTAATTATTTTCAATACTATGTCATTTTGGCTATGTTTAGAACCCCTATAAAAGCCTTTTAACCCCAAATCCACCCCATTTCCTTCATTCTTCAAAATTCACAAAAGAATCTCAATTCCTCTCCAAATAATTCTCTCTAGAAACTTGAAGAATAAGGAGAAGGATTCATTTAGAGTTTCAAGATAAGGTTCTAATTCTTCCATTGAAGGCTAGCATTTTGAGTTAAGGTATGATATTTTCATCCATGGAGTTACCAAATTCCTCTATTTCAAATGGTAGAAGTCCCCAATTGAGTTAGGGTTTTCTTCAATTAACATGGGTTCCTTTCATTGTTGATTTAAATGATTGAATTATGATATTTTATGCATGAATTGATGAATTGCAATGCTTTTATGAAGAATTCCCCCATGAACCCATGTAATCCCTATGTTTTCAAGTTGTGAATCATATGATGAGGGATTTTGAGTATAAAGCAAGTGCTTTATGAAACTAAGCATGTATTGCAAATTTTGCATGTATTTATGATGAAATCCATATCTAACCCATTTTTTCTAAGAGTTTATGATTGAAAGAGGTTTTTGACCTCAAGAGGTAATTATGGATTTATGCATTGATTATGAGATTTGTTTTAAGCGTGCTTTGAGAGTAAAATACTAATAATAATGTTGTTGTTGTGTTGTTTAAAGGACATTCTAAACACACAACTATCATGATGTGAAAGGTTTTCTCACATAGAAAGGGATTCTTAGGATGACATGCTTTCTCACCTAAATGAATCAAGAGTAAGAGCTATCCTAATGAACTAGCTTGGATTGGTTTTCCAAGGGAGTAATGAAGTCAAGTAAGAAATGACTATTCCGTGGGAATTTATGTTTAGCACCGCGTGGATATTGATAGTGAGATGGAAGCTCCCGTAGTAGAGGTCGGGTTTCCAAAGTGATCTCATGAGATGGAAGTTCCCCCATAGTAGAAGTCGGGTTTCTAGTAGCAATTTCCTTATCCCATAAACTATGTGCCCCCATATGTTGATTAGCTAGTGGATCCACTTAAGCTAGATGTTCATGGTTCTACCTTAGGCAAGTAGAACAATCCTTTTCGGTGTGGGAGACACCGGGGATCATGTTATAGCTCACATGGTCTCATGTCGGTTAAGGCTAATTTCTCCACAAGTAATAATGAACTAATGTTACTTAAAGAAGTATCTCACATGAGTTCAAAGGTTTTAAAGACGCAGTTAACTTGCATTGACCTTGACTTTTATGACCTATGTTTTATAAAGCTTTAAATCATGTTTAACTTGGTCAATTGCATGTCATGAAATGAAATGTCTCTTTTAGCATGTTTTAAATGTTTTATGCATAGCTATCATACTTGGTACATTGTTTTGTACTAACGCATACTCTTGCCTACACTTTTCCCAAATGTAGGGTCCAACAGACAGGTTTGTGAGTCTTGTGGCTAGTAATTGAGTTCGTGAGTTCCCAAGTTTTGGTGAGTTCTCATGCTTCGAGGACGGACTTTGTTGTTTAGTTTCTTTCATGTATTTCCCTTTTGAACGTGATTTATGGGGTAGGCCCAATTTCATTCTGTTGTATTAGATGGCTATGATGAGACATGAGTTTAGACTTCCGCTTTTCGTTTTATAAAATGATTTAGACTTGGACTATTGTTTTACTCTTATTGTTCTATTTCTTATGTTATGAGAGCTAAGTGGCTTGTATTTAGTCCTTCAGGGTTCTAAACTCCATGTTACATCTAGGGAGTACCCCTGGGTCGTGACAATAATAATATACGTTTAAAAAAAATTAAATCAATAAAGCCAATATATACTTTAAAACAATCCAAACTTATATTTGTGTATTATAGTGGTATGATTTATGATAAAGAATGCTAAAATTAATTTACTAGTTTAAATGCTATGCCGAATTGGTATAAATTTTTTTATAATTTACAATTATTATGGTGTAGTTTGGATTGTGTACACCAAACCAATAAAATTTTTGTACACTTCAAACTGATATACATCATCATTTGCATCACAAACTAACCAAACAATACCAATAAACAAACTAACCAATGTCATATAGCAAACTTTATAAAATCTTATTTTATATTTGTTGGTATTTTTCTTTTCGATAGATACAAAATTAATAACACTTCTTAGCAGAATAAGCATGATAAATAACACAAAAATTCAACAAAAATACACCATAATTGTTTGGTGTATATACGCCACAAACTAAAAAACATATGCATCCAAAATATATCGACTACAACAATACATAAACCACTAATTAACCAATAATTTAACTATAGGCGAGTACCTACGTATGGTGCAAAGCTATTGAGAACAATATAGTTTATGTTTTACAGATCCGATCTAAAAATCACCAAAAGTTTGAACAGTATAGTTTATGCTATAGCAATATAAGTTTATAAAAAGAATTAAATCAATAAATACACTTAGAACAATCATAACTGAAGCAGTTATTATGGTGAATACCCCGTTTCATTCCATCTCCTGCCGTGCTGAATTAAAATTGAAAAAAATATTCATATTTTCCCTTGAATGCACTTTTAGAATAGTGGAGGTATAGAGTTTGATGTTGATTAGAATTATGAGAGAGGGGAGAAAATTAAGGAATTAAAAAATAAATCGTAGGCTAATGCTTTAATTTCCGTGTTTTTTTAATTTTTTATTTTATTTTTCAGATTTTTTAAAAAAATAATTTCATTGTTTGTAAAATAAACTATTGTTATGTTGGTGAAAAAAAACTATTGTTACATAGCTGTTATTCAGGTACTTATTTTGTATAGTTAAGTTTTTTCCCTTGATTAAAACCAAAATCAAACCAATTTAGTCGATTTTTAAATTATATTCCTAAAAACCATACCAAACCAAATGAAAAAATAATTGTCGGTTTGGTTCAATTTTTTTAATTTTTTCGATTTGAAAGTAATAAATTTTTTGAGGACATATGTATCTCAATAGACACAGACACCTAGTACATGAACAATCCACATGACAGCTACTATGGATTTAATTAAGCAATACTAGAGTTATTATTACATGAATAAAGTGATTCAATCAAGAGAAAGTGTGACTATCTTATGTGAGGTAGAGTAGCTAAAGACTAAAGAATGAATTTTGAGGGAATTGGACTTAGGGTTGTAATAGTTGGACTAAAATTTAAGTGTTGGCTTGAGAAAATGGTAAAGTTAACGACTTAAGTTAATCAAAATTTAACAAAATATTTATATTCTATCTATGATTAATATATAAATAATTATAAAATTTTGTATATATAATTTTTCGGTTCGGTTTGGTTATTTTTGTAGTAAAACCAAAACCAAACAAAATAATATTTGTTTTCACAAATCTAAAACCAAACATAACCAAATATCAATTTTTTATTCAGTTTGGTTCAAATTGTGATTAGGTTTGATTTTTTAACCGTAACCATAAACAACCCTATCCACGATTGCATGCACATAATTGCACATCACACAAATCTATATTCTATATATAATAAGAGAAGTAAAAAGTGGCACATGTCAGCACCACATAATTTTTCAAACTTCTATACAATTAAAATGATGTATATTCTATATTATAGGAGAAGTAAAAAGTATCACATGTCAGCACCATATGATTTTTTGAATTTCTATACAATTAAAAATATTAAAATTAATTATATGTAGTTAATTTAAATAATACATTACAATTTTAAAAACAAATTAGAAATTTAAAGCAATTTTTAAAATTAACGTGATTTATTTTAAAACAGTTTTGAAAATTAACGTTATATAACTTTAAAACATTATTTAAGTGATTTACAAAATTGTAAAAATGATTTCAACTTTCCTTAAATTAACATGAATTGAAATAAAATATTATATAAATATAAACGACTTCATAATATAAACAAAAAATGGAAGAATTTTTCTGTTGCCATTTCCTTCCTTGAAGTGTTCAAAAACTTTATGTAAGGTTTATTATAGAAACTTCTATTATTTATAATTTTTTTCTATATATAAAAAGTTAGTAACCAACTAAAACATGTCATGTACTTTCTTATAGATTTTTTTTTTTACTAATCGGCTGTTTTAAAATGCCAATACATTATATCAGACTTTCCATTTCGGGTGGAAGGCATTAACTAGAGAGGCCGCACTCAAATGGGTATATCTTCATCATTCAAACTCGGATTTTAGTAAACCCAGTGGCGTTGGAAAGAGGACTCAAAGATCTTCGATTTTATATCTCATGGGTCACCTAACTATTTATGTGCTAAAAGTTATGGTCATTTGAAGTTGACCCACAATTTAAAAGGACTATTTCTCTTTAGTTCTCTTTGGAACTCAAGGTGCTACATCTAGTAACCTTAACACCTAAAAAAATTTAAAATTTCTTGGTAAAATATTATTTACAAACGAAGAATGGTTCGAGTCTTAGCTCAAAATTTTTTGGGGTGTTACAGAGGCTTCATAGATAGATAGAGTTGAGTTGTTTTCAAAAATTCTTTATTTAAAGTGTTTTGTTAATATTATATTTTTCTTAAATGAGTATTTGAGATAGTTGAGTTAATTTTTTTTTTCTCTTTAAAGCTTTTAATTTGCTTGAGCTAAATCTTCCGCTAAGTCATCCAGACCGATGGTTTGCTTGTGAGTCAGCAATGATTCTTGAGTGTCGGTCACGGTCAGGGTGTAGGCTTGGGACGTGACATGTAACCTATCTTCAATATGTTAGAGATTCATAGATGAGTCAGTTGAGTTATGGTCTTTAGTTATTTTACAAAGATATGCATATATAGCTATTGAAAAGTTTGTGGGACTCTATAAGACGTGTTCGATTTCTTTTAGGATTCTTGGAGGCTATTCAATCTTAAACCCCAACTCATGCCTATATAAATGGTATTATATTCCCTTGAAAGGTCATTTAATAATCCCATAAAATCTTGGGTATTTAAAAAGATCAAGATCTCGAATATTACACAAATTCATGGATTATTCATAAAGAGATCAAATCAAATCATCCTAGTTCGAGAAATACGCCACTAACGGTCCTCAAATATAATCATGGATAAATCTTATGAGAGAAGAATCAAGGGATCAACAGATTTGTACTCACAATCTTGATGAAAAAAATATTTTATTTATTTATTTTGTGATTGTAGCATATTTTCATACTTGATAAAATTTGTTGCAAACAAATTGACACACTTAATGGGACCAAATATGTCCTTCATCTCTTCTCTCACAAATCAAATCTGCAGATTTGAAGCCACAAAGCCACAAAGGTGGAAGAATGAGTACTTCAAGCCTCGTCTTTGAGTTTCATCAAGTCTACACTCCGACAAGCCTAAGCAGGGTGCATTGAAATTTTGTGGACTCTACTAGACGTGTTCGATTCCACTATATTTAGGATTCTTGAACCATAGCTCATGCTTATACAAAGAGTATTATATTCCCTTGAAAAGCCATCTAGAAAAATATCTCATAAACTCTTGAGTATTTCTAACGATCGGGATCTCGAATATTCCGCAAATTCATAAATTATTCATAAAAAAATCAAATTTCAATCATCCTAATTCAAGAAATACGCCACTAACGGCCCTCAAATCAAATCATGGATAAATCTTATGAAAGAAGAATCAAGAGATCAACAAATTTGTACTCACAATCTTGATGAATAAAATTATTCTTCTTATTTATTTTGTTATTGCAATATATTTTCATACTTGAGAAAATTTGTTGCAATCAATATATTATACAAATTTTATATTTTTAACGATGAAATTATTGAGTGTGTTTTCTAATTAGCTATTGCATTACATGCTCATCTTTTAAAAGGTTTCACATAATTCTTTTAATTTTTTGTATAATAGTAAGCAAGACTAAGGATTTCGTTTGGGACCAACAATGGTTTTAAGTGTCAGCCACGTCCAGTGTGTAGACTCGAATCGTGACATAGATGAGCCATTGCCTTTGCCAAAAATGTGATTATATGGGGTAAAAATAAATATTGCGTCAAAAGACATAATAATTTTATCATAATGTCTATATAGTGTAAATTTTTTAAAAAACAAAAATTAATATTCTAAAGTGGATAAATAAAGTCAATTTATTTTTGAAATGAGGAACAATAGAAGTGAATGGTGGAAGGACAAGAGAAAATTGTTCTGATGATAAAGATCCTGGCACCTTCAGTTGTAAGGTTATTAATTTGGAAAACAAAGAATGGGAATTTCTTAATCCGAAGGCCTTTTCATAGATAAATTTGAATATGGACCTGGAAAGGTTTACAAAATGTTGTTTTATTTATTTATAAGTATATATAATTTCGTGTAATGTCTTAAATTTAGTGTAATATTGATTTGTTCATAAGTGATTGAATAATCAGATTTCAAGGAGAATTTTAGTGGATTTATTGGTTGAATTTAAGCCTTGTTAGCAAGAGTTTTATTTCATGTCTTGTAATTTCTATCCCCATTTTCCTTTTCCTTATCTCGATGTAATTTTTTAAAAAATTAAAAATTTGATCAGATTCGATTTCCTGATTATTTTTTTTCTATTTTATGTTGATTCATTATTGATAAATAGAGAATAAATTTTGATAAATAAAAAAAGAGGGGATTTCACGACGTTAGGGGTGTGTTTCGTATGAAGGAAAATGTTTTCCTAGAAAATGTTTTCTTGGAAAACAAGTGGATTTCTAATTTATTTTCTCATGTTTGGTTGGTGAGTATAAAATATTTTATGGAAAATATGTTTTAATGTTTGGTTGGCGAATAAAAAATATTTTTCAAAAAATATCTTTTATTTTTGGCTTGACACTAAAAAAATACTCTTTAGAAAAATAATTTCTGATCCGAAAATCGACCCCGATAATTGATCTAGTATTCGACCCCGACACCCAAACTAGGACAAGACCCCGATGACCGTTCCAAAACCGACCCTTAGATTTGACCCAGGACTTGACCCAAACTTTCGACCAGGAAATTATTTTTGAAAAATGATTTAAGAAAACATTGACGGGGTTGCTAGGGGTGGCAGTTGGGGGGTGGGGTGGCTAAAAAAATGAAATGTTTAAAAATTTGAAATATTTTTCAAATTTTTTTTTTTTTGATGGGGTGGCACCGGTGGGAGGGAGGGGTGGCATTAAAAATGATTTTTTTTTAAATGACGGGAATGGCTTGACTGGGGAGTGGCGGCTGGGGGTGAGGTAGGGGTGGGGGTGGCATAAAAAATGATTTTTCAAAAGCAATTTTTTTAAAAAAAGAAAATTGACGGGGGTGGCATGGGTGGAGGGTGACACGGGGGGAGGGGTAGGGGTAAGGATGGCGTAAAAATGAAAAAAAAATTAAATTTGAAATATTTTCCAAAAAACAATATTTTATTATAAAAATTAATGGGGATGACCTAGGTGGGGGGGGGGGGGGGGGGGGGGGGGGGGGG